>NC_073266.2:93364941-93664941 GCF_029289425.2 Pan paniscus | reverse complement strand
GACTTGTGTTATCTTCCTTGCAGTATGACTCCTTCCTATCATGATAGATGTGACGTCCAATTGTTTTAGGGCAAAATAAGTGGCAGATATCCTCTAATATGTTTCTCTGCTAATTCGAATGGAGGTTGCCATGATGAAAGTCCTATTGCCCAAGAATTTCCTTCAGGTTCCTCCTGAAGACCTTCAAGTCGGCCAAATAAAGTGCATGCCTTAGACAAGCATCACATGTTCTCACTTGTTTGTGGGATCTAAAAATCAAAACAATTGAACTCACGGACATAGAAAATAGAAGGATGGTTACCAGAGCCTGGGAAGTGTAGTGGGTGCATGGTGGGGGGAGGTGGGGTTGGTTAATGAGTACAAAAAAAATAAAGAATAAATAAAACCTACTATTTGATAGCACAACAGCCTGGCTATAGTGAATGATAACTTAATTGTACATTTTAAAATAACTTAAACAATGTAATTGGATTGTTTGTAACTCAGAGGATAAATGCTTGAGGGGACAGATACCTCATTGGCCATGAAGGGATTATTATGCATTGCAAGCCTGAATCAAAACATTTCATGTACCCCACAAATATATACATCTACTGTGTACCCACAAAGATTAAAATAAAAAATTTTAAAGTGCATGTGTTTTCTGAAGCTTGAATACAATTGGACTATTAGAATTTTCCTAAATTCTAGAAATCTCTAGAAATTCTAGAATCTCTCTCTGTGGAGTAAGAGATTAGCATTTCTGAAAGAAGAGTTAGATGTTAATAGGTTATGTTATGCTTCCTTCATTAATGGTTTAGAATGAGGTAATTTCTCTGATAGAATGGAGAAGTCAAAATACTCGCGTTTGTACCCATCTGCTTCACTTGACCTTGACTGAGTCTTGTTACCCCTTACAGGGTCTTCATTATACAAGAGCGGGATGCACTGGTTTTTCTATGCTCTTTTCTAGTTGTGTTACCACTTCATGAAATTCTGTCCTGATGTTTGTTCCCTTAAAGAAACCTTTGATTCACTTGGCTCTTACTCTTGTCCACCAGGTCCCTTCAGTTTCCTGAATCACGAGGCCTGTTTCTGTAGTTTTGTGGAAATAATGGAAGCCTTTGTAAACTCTTCCTCATATTGGGGTGCAAATATGGTCACTTGTTCTTATTTTAAACAATTGCCCAAGGACCTCATGTGCCTCATTAGCAGAAAGACTCACCGTATCCAAAATCCTCAGGGCATTGGACAGTCCAAAGGCAATGCCTCTGCTTCAGCCCCTGAGCAGCCACAGGATGGAGCTCTGAGTTCTTCCTGCCACACTGAGTCCCCTAGGGTGCTTGATCCTCTCCTGCCAAGCTGAGGCTGATCCCAGCTGCAGAATGCCTCTTGTCCCCAACCCTGTAAGAACCGTGTTTCTCAGAAGAAGGACTATCCTCTGCTGTCAGTGCTCTCTTTGCTCATGCATGGGGCCTGATGCTGCAGATCTCCGGGCTTCACGGTCCGTGTTGCCATACATGGCCACATTTCAGGCCTCTGGCTGGGCCTGGGCACAAGGCAGCCAGGAGAGGAGGGCATGTGTGTGCCACACCATGGGCCAGGAGCCCATTTTTTGCCCTCCCCTAGGACCCAGGACATGGACTGGACATTTGTTTTGCTGCCAAACTTTTCAAACACAGTGCCTGAATTCACATTTTTTTTTAAAAATAGAAAATGAGACACATCTATGGAGAGGAGACTACGACCTTCATTCCTTCCAGGGGAGGCTGACTGCATCATTCTGGGTGGTGAGCTTGGTGTTACTACAATAATTTAACATCGAAGAGAAGCTCTGCAGGTGATTCAAGGGCATTCACACCTGTTCTTCCGAGATGGGTATTCCAAGGTGATTTTCTTACACCTCCCATGTAGATAACTGTCTTCAAACTTTTGGGCACCTTCTTCCATAAATATTTTGACGCATTGGTCTTTGACAATGCACTGTAGCATCCTTTGAGGATAGGGACCGTCTCCACTCTGTGGCCCAGAAACCTCATTAGAAAAGCTTGGAGTCAGCTGGGCTCAGTGGCTCATCCTGTAATCCCAGCACTTTGGGAGGCTAAGGCAGGTGGATTTCTTGACCTCACAAGTTTGAGACCAGCCTGGGCAACATGGCGAAAACCCACCTCTACAAAAAAATACAAAAATTAGCTAAGCATGGTGGCACTTGCCTGTAATCCCAGCTACTCAGGAGGCTGAGGTGGGGGGATGGCTTGAGCCTGGGAGGTGGAGGTTACAGTGGGCTATGATCAAGCCACTACACTCCATCCTGGATGATATAGCCAGACGTTGTCAAAAAAAAAAAAAAAATCCTGAAGTCCCATGTCCTGTGAGCACACAGCAACCAACATCTTTGTGACCGACAGAATGACATTGTGCCATCTGTCTGAGTGAGAATTTGTTGAGTATTTATGCCCTACATTTACTGTGAGAATTAAAGAGGAAAAATGCATATAATTCTTAGCAGAGTACTTGACATGTTTTCAGCGTTTAATAAAAATTAGCTATTATTCTTGTTGGCTATTACTTTGTATTGTAAAAGGCAACATTTTAGTTCTTGGAGAAATAAAATAAGGCATTTAATACATTCACATTAGGAAGGAGTTAGTTCTATCGTGGTTAGTTGTGGTTTCGGAACAATTTGATCTTTTTACCAATAATTGTACATTTGAATGTTGAAACTATTAAAGTATAAAGATTCCAATTGGACTGGACTGATAGATTTCTCTATCTGCTTAGAATATTTTTTTTTACCATATTAGGATGAGAGAACATGAAATAAATAATGAATTAGCAAATGACATTTTCAAGGAAAACCAACTGAAAACTTAGCAAGCTTAATTTCAGTGGATATAGGTGCAAGTTAGCTCACCTGTACAAAGAAAACAAACAAAACATAAAATGTGAAATGATTATGCTGCTTATGTGATTTGGAAAAATAACTCATAGCTGCAGTATTCTAAAAATTCAAATTTGACTTTAAAGATTGTTAAGAGGGAAGGAAGATGTGACACTAATATTTACATATTAAGTTTTGATGGAGACCATGAAAGAAACTCAGCATCAAACTTAAATGATCATATAAAAGTCAGGCATGATTAGATCATCTCCTTACAATCACACAGGGACTCTAACTTGCCATCGTAAACAAAAAGGAAAACTGGGACCTATGATCTTGTCCCCAGTCACTGATAAGCAACTTTACATTGTCTCTTCGGATATGGGTGAACATTTAGTTGGGGAAAATGCAGAGACTGCAGGTATTACAGGGAGCTGTAATGGTGAACTTACTTTGAAGGTTTTTCATTGCTTTTTGCTTTAGGGAATGGAAGAAAGAATTTGTTGTGGTTGATGATGTTTCAGGTCAAGGGTTAGCATGTACGATACTGAGCTCTATCCTACCTATAAAACCATTAATTTTAAACTATCAAGGGGATGCACAAAAGATAAAAATGGAATATATAGGAGCTGAAAGGTAATATTGTGGAAATTTTTTCTGTTTCTTCATCATACAAAATAGGGATTGTGATTTTATAACTAAAAAAAAATCAATGCTATTTTCATCAGATGCTTATCAAAGGAGAAAAGTTCTTAGTTTTATCCAAAGCCAACTTTCCACATTGTGAGGTCTCCCATCATTTTCCCCCAGGAGCTATAAATTTATATGTCATCATTGGCCATATTATGCCCTATATCTCTATTTATTATTAGTGCATATTTTAGAATGCTGGTGAGTATTGGCACATTTTATTATGCTGATAAACAATGTTGGACTGCTAGGTAAAATGTGTTGTCAACAGTGATTTCTCTCTTCTCGTTCATACCTTTTTCATTTTATTCTGGGCTTCTAGAGATGAGACTGAAGGATGGGTCTGATTCTTCTGTGTTTTTCAAGTTGATGAGTTAGGAATAGAATGGAAGAGATTATTCATTATGCAGAAATACACAAAAATATTACAAAACACATTTCTCTTCAAATATTTAGAAAGCATATTAAATAGTCATTGACTCAAAGTAAGAAAATATTCTCTAAAGACATAGAATTTGGACCCTTGGACTTTCAGAAGCAAGAATTCCACAGTGAGTTCAACTGATCAGGGGTATAGTCCCCCAGGCACTTACCTAGGGTCCAGGAGACTGAGGGTCAGCAGAACCAGAAAAGCTCAGGTACTTTAGACATCAATCACCCACAAAGGTTTAAGGCTCCCTCCACAGTCCAGTGAATTTCACAACCCTGAAGCAACTCGTGGGGGGAAATACAATGTAGCCACGTGAAGTTTCTGAATGTCCAGTTGAAGGGAATACTTAGTATCTTTGAGTTTTTAAATTAAACTTGGGTTTGCCTTGGTTCAGGTGTACCGTTTTCATTACATTTGTTGTACCTGGTCAGATGATTGCTGAAGCATAATATGGCTTTCTAGGTTTTAGGGATAGTTTTCTGTTAGGATATTTGTAACGCTAGTCAGTTTAGAGGCAGTCTCAACTTGAGAGGCGAAAGTGTGATACAATGTTATTTATGTATTTTAAAGGCTTTTGCTCAAAGCATGACCTCGAATCTATCATTCTAGCTGTGTAGGCTCCTGTAACACATCTCAGCCCAGTTCCATCATTTTCAGCCTCTTTAAATTATGAAAACAGTCTCATTTTGCTTTTTTGCTTCTCCTGCCTTTCTCAGAGTTCCTGCAAGTTAGATTTGCTTCTCGAGAAGTTTTGAGATGAGCAGGGCGTGTGCGGGCCCCTCATCTCTCTCTCTCTCTCTCTCTCTCTGTCTTGTTTTCACCCCTCCAGTGTTGTATCAGTTGAATTCTGTTCTTCCAAGAGAGAAGTTGATGTCCTAACCCCTGTACCTGTGCATGTGACCTTATTTGGAAATAGAGTCTTTGTAGATGTAATAAAGTGAAGATGCGGTCGGTCGTTTGAGTGGACTCTAACACAATGTAGCCCATGTCCTCAGTAGAAGAGGAACATTTGGGTACAGACACACACAGGAAGGAGACAGCCATGTGGAGATGGAGGCAGGGATTGGAGTTACATCCTGAAAGCCAAGGAGCAGCAAAGACTGCTGGCGACACTGGATGTTCAGAGAAAGGCAGGGGGCAGCTTCTCTCCTCCAGCCTTTGAGGGAGCCGGGCCCTGCCGAATCCTTGATCTCATTTTCTGGCCTCCAAGACTGTGAGAGAACCACTTTCTTTTGTTTTAAGCCACCCAATTTGTGATACTTTGCTGTGGCGGCCCTGTGAAACTAACACAAGCAGAGCGGAGAGAGGTTTCCCCAGAGCACACAGCCATGGTGAGAAGCTCGTCTTTCTTAGGTCACCTTCACTTTTCCAGATCATGACTGATGGCTCACACAGGAGAGGAAAGTCCTTAAGAATCAGCTTACAAGGGATGCAACCGTAAGCCACTCCATCGTCACAGGTGGTCTGCTCCCTGACTCTGCTAGAGCCTCTGTGCCCCTGCTGGGATGGCCTTGCACCCATCTTCTGAGCAGGTGGCCTTCTTTTCCTTGTGGCGCATCTCTGGTGAGCTTGGATCTGGCCTCTGCAGCCTCTGCCCTGGGATTCTCCTTCTCTATCTTAGAAACGAGGATCACGAGGGTGGACTGCACCGTCCATGGCGAAGCACCCGCACACCCTCTCTTCCTGTGCCCTGCAGGAATGCCAGTGGTGAGCTTTGTGGCCCAACGGGATCTCCACAGGGAGGTGGAATGTGAGTCTCCCGTCTTACCTGTGCCCCTAGGCTTCACCATAGACTCTTTGAAGTCCCCCCTTTCACTTTTTGGTGAGGCGATCCAAGTGAGTGTCCCCCTCCAGTTCTTTAAAGGAGAAAAATTGGGGAGGGAAAAGTCTCCCTTTTTAGCTCCTCCTCCCCAAAGCAGAGGCTTTATTTCCATATCTCCTGGTGGTCAGGCTGACTGGAACAGTTTGGGCCACTTGGCCCAGCAACAGAGATTTCCTGCCTGTACCAGGATGTAGTGGTTCATTTCCTGCATCAATTTAGAGCATGCCTTTAGATGAGATTAACGTTCAAATCAGTGAACTGTGGGTCAAGCAGATTGCCCTTCAAAGGGTGGTGGGCCTCATCCAATCAGCTGAAGGTCTAAATGGAACAAAAAGACTGGCCTCTCTGAGCAAGGGGGACTCCCCAGCAGATGGCTGGGTCCACCTGCACCGTCGCTCTCCTGGGTCTCTGCCCACTGGCCCACTCTGCAGATGTGGAATTCAATAGTCTCCATAATTGCATAAAGCAATTCCTTATTTAGGATCAATAATAGGATCCTATATTGATCCTTGTTAGGATCAATGTATTATCCTATACACACACACACACACACACAATTACTATCAGTTCAGTTTTTCTGGAGAACCACGACTAACACACAGGGCTTTCTTTGAAGTCACCTAGTAGAATTTATAACTTTGTTCTCAACCCTGCTCTATTTCCACTCCAATGCCTGCATGACTCAGTAATCTCTGGGTGACGGGCAAAGAACTCCATCAGTGTCTTAAAATATCCATCAGACAAGCACATCTTATATTTGTGTGAAATCTGACCCCTCTATGAGAGAAGAGGGTGGTGGAGGCAGTGAGTGGCTGGTGTAGCATTAAAGCCTCTGGAGACAGATGTGCGCTGCAGATGGTGTATAGCTGTTCACAGTATTTGAGGCCTCTTTCTTCCTGAAGGGAGATGATCCTTCCCTGTGCTATTATGCTGGGGTGTGGCCATGTGTTTTGCTGTGGCCGATGACACGTGAGTGGAAATGTCACTGCCAGCAGCAGCTTTGAGCATCAGCTTGTGCTTGTTCATGCACTCTGCATTAGTCCATTTTCACACTGCTATAAAGAAATACCCAAGACTGGGTAATTTGTGAAGGAAAGAGGTTTAATTGACTCACAGTTCCACATGGCTGGGGAGGCCTCAGGAAACTTGCAATCATGGCGGAAGGCAGAGGAGAAGCAAGTAGCTTCTTCACTGGGCGGCAGGAGAGAGAAGAGCAAGCAGGGGTAATGCCAGATGCTTACAAAACCTTCAGATCTCATGAGAACTCTCTTACTATCACAAGAATAGCTTGGGAGAAACTGCCCTCATGATCCAATCACCTCCCTCCCTCGACACTTGGGGATTACAGGTCCCTCCTTCAACACGTGAAGATTACAATTTGAGATGAGATTTGGGTGGGGACACAAAGCCAAACCATATCACACTCCTTCTGTCTGCCTTTGTCATTCTACTGTTCCAGGGGATGCTGCTGGCAGCTGGGCTCCAGTTTGAAGGCAGTAGGGCAGGGTTACAGCCCACCTACTTTGGGCAAATTGCATACAAAACAAAACTTTGGGCCGGGCGTGGTGACTCACACTTATAATCCCAGCACTTTGGGAAGCTGAGGATGGTGGATCACTTGAGGTTAGGAGTTCGAGACCAGCCTGTCCAATATGGTGAAACCCTGTCTCTACTAAAAATACAAAAAAAAAAAAAAAAAAAGCTAGGCATGGTGATGGGCACCTGTAGTCCCAGCTACTGGGGAAACTGAGGCAGGAGGATCACTTGAACCCGGGAAGCAGAGGTTGCAGTGAGCCGAGATTGAGCCATTGCATTCCACTCTGGGCAACAGAAGTGAGACTCCATCTCAAAAAAAAAAAAAAAACCGAACAACAACAACAAACTTTCTTGGTGCAGTTAGTTATTGCAAAATAATCTTTTCTATTTTAACAGATACATCATCATTTTAAACAGACAGGGGTGAACTCCCTACAATATCAGGCATTTAAGAATGTACTCAGACTCATAGTTACGGTTACAGATTTCTATAGTGATGTGGAATAAAATGTCCTCAAGTTTTGAATCAAAAATTACTTGTTTGACACATATTGGGAGACACTGTTATTGTGTGGCTATCACAGGCTAGTAATTACTACAAAAAGTGGAATGGCTTCAAACCCTTTTAAAATTCTCTTTGGAATTCTGAATTCAATTGTTGGTCTAATCCATGGTAAGAAAATTTTAACGGCAGCCTGGATTTGACCACTATGCAATATATCCACGTAAAAAAATTGCACTTGTACCCCTTACATTTATGTCAGTAATTTATTTTAATTGGTTGTAATTTTTATTTTTGTGGGTACATAGTAGGTGTATATATTTATAGGATACATGAGAGTTTTGATACAGGCATACAATGTGAAATAAGCACATCATAAAATATGAGGTACCCACCCCCTCAAGCATTTATCCATTGAGTTGCAAAGAATACAATTGCACTCTTTCAGTTATTTTAAGATGTACAATTAAGTTATTATTGACTATAGTCACCTTCTTGTGCTATCAAATAGGTCTTATTCATTCTTTCTATGTTTTAATATCAATAATTAAAAATAAAAGAGAGAGATGGTTAATAACACAGGTCATGACCTCGGGCCAGAGGCTTATCAGTCTCCTCATCTATAAATTGCAGCAGTGAGCATAAGGTAATCTCTTAGGTCCTTCCTAGATCTCATGTTCTAAAATATGTACCATATTAGACATTAGGTTTGGAAGAGTTCATAGATGTCATTTCACCCTATGACGTCCAAAACAAGAGTGGCTTCCATAGCATCCCAACAAGAGACCACCAAGCCTGAATGTGCCCCATGAGGGTCCAAAGTCTCTTGAGACAGCTCTCTGTTTTCTTTAGAAAGTTCCTATGCTTGTTGGTTGGTAGTGATGGATTTTGACTTGGTGTGTAAAACAAATTGTTTCCCCAAATAATAAAGAGAAAGAAATGATTAACTCAAGAACTTTCTGAGTAGTACAAGAGCCATCTCCTTTTCATAAAAGAAAGTTCTCCAAATACTTGAAGCCATGATCATTGACCCCCCAGCCCTCTCTTCTCTGCAACAAACACTTAAAATTACTTAAAGTGCTCTTCCCAGAACAGCCCTGACAGAGTTCTCTCTACCTTCTTACTCATCTCTAGACACACTCTTGGAGTCAGTAACACAAATTAAATAATATATGGGCCCAGAATCAAATATAATACTCTAAGAACAGAAGGAAGGAGAAGGGCAGGGCTATTACTTGCCATTATCCAGAGACTTGTTCATAAGTATATTGTCATAGTTAACTAATATACCTCATGTAGTTTGGCTGTGTCCTCACCCAAATTTCATCTTGAATTGTAGCTACCATAACACCCACATGTTGTGGGAGGGACCCAGTGGAAGATAATTGAATCATGGGGCGGTTCCCCTATACTGTTCTCATGGTAGTGAATAAGTCTCATGAGATCTGATGTTTTTATAAGGGGAAAATGCCTTTGCGTGGTTCTCATTCTTGTCTGCTGCCATGTAAGGTGTGCTTTTCACCTTCCACCACGATTGTGAGGCCTCCCCAGCCATGAGGAACTGTAAGTCCATTAAACCTCTTTTTCTTTATAAATTACCCAGGCTCGGGTATGGATTTATCAGCAGTGTGAAAACGGACTAATAAGTTAAATTTGTGGTTAGTTAAAATCAGATTCTTCTGTTCTTTTATAAGAAAGTTTGATGGTTAACCTAATTTATTACAGAAATTCAGTCTAGGTTTCTAGCCTACTAATAAAATTGCAAATTTTTTGTCTTTTTTGCCATTACATTTACATGTTTCAACATTTTACAGTGAAAAGTAGAGCCAAAATTTGGATTCCTGCAAATATACGATCCAAATCTTTATCCAGATTACTAAGAAAAACTTGAGTTCCTTCAATTTTGAAGTACGCATGCCAAAAAATGGAATATGGCTGAAAACTCTCAACACTCCTCTATAAACTATTCCCCATGCTGGATCCATAGCTCAGGGGTTAGAGCACTGGGGTTGTAAGTGATTCCTCATGTCTACACAAATAGAATAACTAATTTTTTGGTTAATCAGCAGTGAATACATAAACCAATGTATTATTACCCCAAGATTGTTAACCTGAGGTTTATCATGAATCATGGTAGAGTGATAATTGTGGAGATGGAAGTGCTCTGTACTGATGCGATCTATTGCTCTACATGTTTAGTAGACATATTGGAAAAGAAAATTAGCTTGGCATGGTTGGTCTTCATGAATCTTTCTGTCTAGTAATTCTAATGATTGTGTTTTTTCCCTCCAAATGCATATAAACAACTTGTTAACTTGATCAGCGATGCAGCTCGAGTCATCAGCTCTGTTCCCCTTTTATATCCATGCATCCTTTGTGTATCCCTCCAACAGTGCTCCCATTTCTCATTTCTCTGTGGCTCAGAAGTCTCCATCCAACATGTAAAAATCATTTTCAAGTGTATTCATTTTGGGTTTGAGCTTTGATCTTGTTTAAAACTTAATCTGAGGTATTGAAAAAAAAACAATTGGTTCATTTGAACTCCTGGTAATACACAGTGTTTCCCCACTTGTATATCTTGTATACAAAGTGTATACAAGGTGTATAGAAGGCATAATACTTTGATCAGTTCTTCCTTCGCTGTATTATTTTGACGTCTGACAGACATATTATTCACCCAACACACATTTATCAAATTAAGATGTTAAAAATCTAGGAAAATATATCTACAACCAGAAAGATTTTAGAAATCTTACTTACTATAAACTCATAGTTTTAAATAGATCTCTCTGTGTGTGTGTGTGTGTGTGTGTAGTAGTAGTAGTAGTTACTGGAAGAACAATATTGAAAAAAATTAGAAAGGATGATGAAGATTTGAACAATATGAACAACCAAATTGACTAGGGTGACATTGTCAGAGCAGTGCATTCAACGGCACACTTTTCGTGAGCACACGCAATGGTGACATTGTCAGAGCAGTGCATCCAGCGGCACACTTTTCGTGAGCACACGCAATGGTGACATTGTCAGAGGAGTGCATTCAGCGGCACACTTTTCGTGAGCACACGCAGTGTTGACATCATTGTCAGAGCAGTGCATTCAGCGGCACAGTTTTCGTGAGCACACGCACTGGTGACATCATTGTCAGAGCAGTGCATTCAGCGGCACACTTTTCGTGAGCACACGCAATGGTGACATCATTGTCAGAGCAGTGCCTTCAGCGGCACACTTTTCGTGAGCACACGCAATGGTGACAACATTGTCAGAGCAGTGCATTCAGCGGCACAGTTTTCGTGAGCACACGCAGTGGTGACATCATTGTCAGAGCAGTGCCTTCAGCGGCACACTTTTCGTGAGCACACGCACTGGTGACATCATTGTCAGAGCAGTGCCTTCAGCGGCACACTTTTCGTGAGCACACGCAGTGGTGACATCATTGTCAGAGCAGTGCCTTCAGCGGCACACTTCTTTTCATGAGCACACGCAATGATGACATTGGTAGAGTAGTGCATTCAACGGCACACTTTTCATGAGCACACGCAATGTTCACTAAGATAAATATGGTTATCCTGGCCATAAGCAAAACTCAAAACTTTAAAATTATTGGAGTTTTATAGTCGGTATTTTCTGATCACAATAGATTTAATTAGAAATCAGTAACATTAGAATATCTAAACATGCTCGAAATTAGAGATTAAGAAAAATTTATCTAAATAACCAAAGAAGAAATCCAAGCAAATAAATAAAAACATACTTAAATGGAGTTGTAAGTAAAATGCAACATACCAAAATTTGAGGAATGCAGTTAAAGCAGTGCTTAGAGGAAAATTTATAATTTTTAATACTTGATTAGGAAAAATGCTTAAAATCAATTTTCTAAGATTACAGCTTAAGTTAAAAAAAGAACAAATTAAATCCGAAGTATGTAGGAGAAAGAAAATAATAAAGAACAAGAATCAATAAAATAATATATAAAACACAAATTCTTCAGAAAGTCAGCAAAATCTATAGTTAATTATTTGAAAGATTAATACAGTTGGTAAATTTCTAGTACACCCAATACATCAAGAGAAAAAACGTGATGAGTGAGAGAAAGTGAGACACAAAAGAGAAAATACTTTAAATTTCACTTACATACATTTCAAGAACAGGCAAAACTAACGTGCAGTGATAGAAGAGTGGTTGTGTCTAAAGGTTAGAGATTGACTAGGAAATGTCCTGGGGTGAAGAAAATGTTGTATATGTTGACAACAGCTGGGGTTAAGTGACTTTAGGCATTTGTTAAGATTCATTGAACTATATGCTTAAGATTGTGTATTTCACTGTATGTAAATTTTACCTCGAAAAAAATCACGACAGAACTGTAAACTAATATTTAACTCTAGCTATTGGGTTTGTATTTTGCAGTGGCATGAGTTCACTATTCTGTAATACTTCCTTTATATTTTCACCTTGTACAAATAAGTAAATATATTGAAGGTAATGGTAGCCAGATTTCTCAGTGTCGGAGAAGGCAGTCACAAATATGCAAAGGGGTAAAACTAGGCTATAGCTTGTGGTGCTTCACTGGAACCTGAGGTATCAGTATAAAGTCATAGTTTTAAATAGATATCTAAATCTCATGTGTGTGCGTGCATGTGTGTGTGCACGTGTGCGTGCGCATGTGTGCATGTGTGTGCATGTGTGTGAATATGTGCATGTGCACGTGTGTGTGCACGCATGTGTGTGTTTGCATGCATGTGTGTGCGTTTGTGTGTGCACGTGTGTGCACGTGTGTGCATGTGCATGTGTGTATGTGTATGCATGTGCATCTGTGTGTGCATGTGCGTGTGCGTGCGTGTGTGTGTGTGTGTGTGTGTAGTATGCATGCATGTGCCTCTGCATTTCCTAGGTCTGTTTGCTAGAAAAGCCTGGAAGCAATGACATTCCTGTGTTAGTTTTTGGTTTCTAAAGATCACTCTCCACTTAAATGAACCAGAGATCTTTGAGAAAAGTCTTCTCCAGAGTTGGGATGGAGTAACACAAATTGAGTCTGGAACGTCCTATGGTGCCAGAAAGAAAGGAAGCCATTCATAATGATTTTAATATGAATATTTATCTCAACAGAATCATCGAGTCAGCTTGGAGGAGCTCCTACTGTCCGAATCTGAGGCAATTTGGCCATCAAGCATGTAAAGGTCGTAATGAGCTCAGTGGATCAAATAAGTTTCTGTAACTCTACACTAATGTACATACATGTACACGTGCATATATCTTCAATGCAACCACACTATCATACATTCACATTTACATACATAAGTAGGAGAGGAGGCAAAAGTCTCTTCCCTACAGTGGAATGCCATCTTATAAATTTAGAAAGAATAGTGAGTTAGAAAATTACCAGTGGATGCTAATTCTAGTGAGTGAAAATTTGATGAGACACAGAATATGCACATAGTAACTATCTCCCTACAAATGACTTATCAATTCTAAAGAAAGAAACAATAATATCACAATGCTGAAACCTGGCAAAAACCAAACGATCAAACTGACATCATTTATGCTACAACAAAGATCATGACTTCCCAAACTTAGACACATTTTTTTTCGGATTCTTCCTATTAATAATGCACAATCTGAATCTTATCATGAGGAAACATCAGATAAACCCAAATTGAGAGACTTTATGCAAAGTAACCAGCCTGTAATTTTCAAAAAGTTTAAGGTTATGAAAGAAAGAAAAGCTGAGAAACTCAGTGTAATAGAAGCTAAAGAGATTTGGCAATAAAATGCAAAGCATTATCCTGAATTGGATCCTGGACTGGGAAAACAATTGTGATAAAAGACACAATTGGGGTAAGAATAAAAATTTGAATAAGTACTGTGGGTTATAGTATTGTATCCATTTGAAATTTCTAATTTTAATAATTGTAGTGTGTTTTTGTAAAAACAAGGTATTTGTTCTTAAGAAATATACACTGATGTATTTAGGGGTAAAAAGCAAATTATTACCAATTTATTCTCAATTGATATAGAAAAAATATGCATATATAAAAATAAATAAATAATTGGTCAATCGGGCTAAAGGATATGTGAAAGTTCCTTGTATTATTCTTGAAACTATTCTACAGATTTGAATTTATGTAAAATCAAGATTAAATCCCCAGTTAATTATAATACTCCCTTAAAAAATCATCTTCTGGTGCACATTCTCACTCCTTGCCACTAGCTTCAGCAGCAAGCACTCACATTTACTTTGTTTCCCCAGAAACATCTGTTCTCTGGTTCCCTGGTCTCCACAGTACCAGTGGGGTTGAATTTGAGTTTCTAGTTTCAAAAATCAAACTGGGGTTATTCAAAGCCATGAGGATAGGATCAAATAACTTCCTTCATCATAAAGTTCTTGCCACAAAGCCTTTTTGCAACGGTTTCATTTTCCAGCCCTTTCATTGTATTAGATCCTGCATGATTGTTTTAACTGCTCAGCTGCATATTGTCTGTCATATCTCTTAAAAATACTTTAAAGATATTTCACTCTGTCCAAGTCCTGCTACATCTAACCTTCCTTTAATTTCCCTGCAGGATATTGGGAAGCTTGAAGGGTGTTAGAAGACTAACCTTTCAGCAGGACCAATTTGAAATATTAAT
Organism: Pan paniscus; assembly: GCF_029289425.2. Taxonomy (NCBI): domain Eukaryota; kingdom Metazoa; phylum Chordata; class Mammalia; order Primates; family Hominidae; genus Pan; species Pan paniscus. Next base: position 93,650,474 of record NC_073266.2, on the reverse strand, counting down.
GCTGCATTCATCATTATTCCTTGAGAAGAATTTGGCCAATATGTTTAACACAGCTGTTTTTAAATGAAGAACTCGCTTGTTTCTTCAAACTTAAGATTATTTTTTCCTTGAAACCTCTAAGATAATGAAAATCTTAGTATTAGGTACAGGGATACACATGAAACATTCGAAATAGCTTCAGCCTGAGCAGTTGTGAAAAGTAAAATTTTGAATGGGGCATCCTTATAGAAAAATGAAATATGTATCAGTCAGTTTTTTTCTTTTTTTTTGCTGTGGAGATGCTGCCTAAGAAACAACCCCCCACATCTTAGTAACTTGTAACAGCAAGGTTTGCTTGTTGCTCATGCTGTGAGCCTGATGTGATGGGAGGTTGTTCTGAGTCTGCGGCTGTGGTTCTCTGTAGCTGCGCTCCTGGCCATGGGGACAGGACACACCTGGTCTCATTCCAGAGAGCAGGAGGGATTGTGTCCTGGATCTCTCATATCTCATTTTTTTTTCTCTCATGGCAGAGTGTAGGAACAAGAGAGTGGCAGTCACAGAATGCAGTCACGCTAGGCTTTGCTCACCCTTGGAGTGTGAAGTATTTTTTCATGCTCCATAATTCAAATCAGGTTACATTGCCAAACCCAAAGTCAACTGGGTGGGACAGGATGCCAAACACGGGGGAGGATGGGGGACTGTGAGCAGAGAGGATCCAGCAAAATGGCTCAGATTTGAATGCCCTTCCCCATTCTCCTGTAGCACCCCACCTGGCACTCCTTGGCACCTCACTGCCTAGGATTCAGACCTCGGTGCCTCCAGTCAGCTTGGCTCCACGTTGGGGTATTTCCATTTAGGTCTGACCTCCAACGTCTGCGTTCTGTTGTGTCATCTATAGATTGTTCCTGCCATGACCCACCATGTTTTCTTCCAAAATATGTGGATCCCCCCGCAAAATAGGTTATACTTTAACAATCTAATATCTAAATCCTTTTAGGAGAGGTCTAGATTTCCTAAAGATAACACTTGACATTTCAGATTATCTATAAGTACTTTACCAGCATACTCTTAAAAACGTTTGCCTTTGCTTTCTTACTTAAAGAGGTGATTCTATTCTGTTGATCTATTCATTTTATCCTATTGATTCTATTGATGAGGCTATATTAGCAGTAGGGTTCTATCAGAGAAATAGAACCAGTAAGATACACATACACAGAGAGAGAGAGAGAGAGACAGAGAGACAGAGAGAGAGACAGAGAGAGACAGAGAAACACAAAGAAAGAGATTTATTGCAAGTAATTGATTTATGTGATTATGGGGGTTGGCTAGGCCAGTCTGAAATTTCTAGAATGAGCCAGAAGGCTGGACACTCTCAGGCAGCAGCTGATGCTGCAGTACACACATGGAGATTCTTCTTCCCCAGGGAAATCTCGGTTTTGTTCTTAGGCCTTCAACTGATTGGATGGGGCCCACCCAGACCATGGAGGATTATCTCTTTTATTTAAAGTCAAGTGAGTGTAGGTGTTAATGTCCTCTGCAGATATCTTCACAGCAAAACCAAGATGAGTGTTTGATTGAATAACGAGGTGTGTGTGTGCAGTGCTACAGCTTAGCCATGCTGGCACATAAAGCTGATCATCACAGGGGTTTTCTGGCGCAGAGGAAGGAAGTATCTCCATGAACAGTCGGTTCAGAGACAGGTGGAATGTATAGCACTGCGGAAGTCACATATGTGGGCAAGGCAATTAAAACTACTAGCAATGTAGTTTACCATTATGGAAAGGAGAGGAACAATATGGAATGAAATTTCTCCGTAATGATAGTAGGGATGTGGTAATTTGACTAAACTGTGGTGGTAAAGAAGGTCCAAAAAGACTTCAGAAGCGCTAGATTGTAAAATGCTATAAAAAGTCAGGAAATTCTATGCAATAGTATGTCATTCTTCATAGCACTTTAAAAGTTGGTCGGTGCTGAGGTAGCTAGTCTGCAATGAGGATCACACAACAAGCCACACCTCTCAGGCCCTTTTGAATTCTCTTATGCATCCAACCTGGCCTGTCCTATGCAAACAATAAAATGCAGCACAAATGATCCCAGATCATGAGGAGCCTCAAAGCTTCCACCTGTTTCTCATAGCATGTGGGGGATGCTAGCTGCCATGCAAAGGGTCTGACTACCCTTAGGCTGCCATGTTATGAGGAAGCTCAAGCTAGCCACATAGAGGGGCTGCACAGAACAAAAGAGAGAAAGGTCTGGCCAGGCCCTGCTGTTCCAGCCACCCCAGATGAGATGCCAGGGATGTGAGTGAAGAATCCAGATGGACATCTTACCCAGTGGGGCTTCAAATGACCCATCCTAAGTCAGTCTCTCCACGCAACCACGTAAGAGACCCCAAATGAGAACTTCCCAGATGAGCCCATTCAACACAGGGATCTGAGTGTGTTGATCCTAATAAATTACCCTTTTAAGTTATGGGGGTCTGTGAAGCATCAATAGATAAATTGAGATACTTTCATGAATATGATCTAATCTGTCCTTCACAGCATCCGAAGAGCTGAGTGTGGTGGACGTCATTGTTCCTTGTTTATGTACATGGAAAGTGAGTGTCACAGAGATGTGCCCAAGAACACATAGAATTTTATTTTCATTCTGGAGATTTCCACATAAACAATTTAGTACTAGAGCATAGTCCACATTCCAGGGAACATTTTGGAATCTAGTATTTGGGTTTTAGTAAATACAGAATGAAATATGCTGTTTTGTTAACCCAGAAGAAACGGTGATCTGTTTAAGAAATGTCAGTGGTGTCAAGTCTCAGGGCCTCCAGACAGATGGCCGGGTATTCTATTGACTGACATTTCTACCGTCACTCCCCGGACCATCAAAATTCCGAGTTCTTTGCAGTGTGCCCTGCAACACTGAGGTTACCTTCTTCCCTCTTGTCTACTTCTCAGCCACTGAGTGGATTTGGTTGCTGAAATTTTATTTCCTCCAGACAACTTTTCACATAAAATTCTGATCACAGAATACTAGGAAGTCGGGGACTACTTCTTCATAACAGCTTTTCTGGTTTACATACCTTTTTCAAGGCACTGCTTGTTCTGTACTACCTGGCTCTCGCTGACTGATTCACTTACACGTAACCGCCGCATATTAAAGACCCCCCCTTCCTGTTCTCTATCTATTAGTTTTTTCCTTACTCACAGAGAGACTATTAGTTTAAAAAAAATACTTAGTGCTAATCATTTATAGTGTCTTTTATTACCTCATTCAAGAGTGAATAACATAATGAATATTCCCCCAACTCTACTAACTTTTAGAAAATAAACTAAGCTATTTAATTTTTTATTATTAAAAAATCCCCACACTATCATTCTAAGATTAATACTTCAATCAATTTAAAAAAACAAATCAAAGTCTGGAATTAACTGGATTTTATATCTGAATTAGAGGATAAAATGTAACAAAAGATAGGAGACTATGTTGATATTTGTAGAAAAACAGTACAAACTTCCAGAGATGTTTTAAAATTACATTTAGCTGCCTCATATATTAAATTTTGTCCCCAAAGAATTGTTCAAGTATAAGGACCTTGGCAGTGCAGAATAGTTAGCAATTGACATGATTCAGTGGTGCTCACTTCCTTAAAACGGTTCAAAGGAACACTTGCCTTTTAGAAAGGTTTTCAGCAACATGGGTTGAAATAACAAAAGCCCTTCAGGGTAAAATTCAGGTTAATGGATGCACTCACATATCTATAATTTTTGTTTTCTTAACTCTTCAGTTAATTAAGGTTTTGAGACACATCAGTGGTTTACAACTTTCCCTAGAAATTAGTAGAATCACTTGTTGTGAGCCCCAACCCAGATCAATTCAATGAAATATCTTGAAATTTATGGAAAGTTCTTGCTATGTTCTGAATATTTATGTTCCCCCAAATTCATATATCAAAATCCTTACTCTCAAGGTGATGGTATTAGGAGGCAAGACCTTTGGGAGGTGATTAGGTCATGAAAGTCAAGCTTCATGGATGGGATGAGTGCTCTTATAGAAGAGACTGCAGAGAACTCTCCTGTGCCTTCCACCATGTGAGGGCACAGTGAGAAAATGGCCATCTGGACCCAGAGGCAGGCTCCCTGCAGACGCCAACTCTACCAGCACCTTCGTCTTGTACGCCCCGCCTCCAGAACTGTGAGAAATACGTTGTGTTGTTTATAAGCCACCCAGTCCATGATATTTGGTGACAGCATATCAAACAGACTCTGGCATTTCTTTAGGTCTAGAAAAATAGAGTAGATATACTTTTTCCTATTTCTCTCACTAAATACAGCTAAAAATGGGACAGTATACATACAACAACCAAGAGAAGACTCTAAAATACGGAGAATAGAAAACATAGCAGTGGGCCAGGCATGGTGGCTCACACCTGTAATCCCAGCACTTTGGGAGGCTGAAGCAGGTGGGATCACAAGGTCAGGAGATCAAGACCATTCTGGCTAACATGGTGAAACCCTGTGTCTACTAAAAATACAAAAAGAAATTAGCTGGGAGTGGTGGTGGGCGCCTGTAGTTCCAGTTACTCGGGAGGCTGAGGCAGGAAAATGGTGTGAACCCAGGAGGCGGAGCTTACAGTGAGCCGAGATCCCACCACTGCACTCCAGCCTGGGTGACAGAGCGAGACTCCATCAAAAAAAAAAAAAAAAAAGGAAAAAGAAAAAGAAAACATAGCAGTGAGTAGCATGAGAGACCTTGGGGCCCAAGGAGCTGCAGGATAGGTTAGTTTTGTTTTTTTTCTGGGGGGTGTAGGGTCATAAATCCCAGGCTAGGTACTGGCAAAGATGGAAACCCAGAAATACCAATGGGTACAGAAAAAAGAAGCTTCAATGAGAACTCAAGCCTCTCTCTAGCCAAAGCACCAGGCTAGGGGCAGCCTAGCAAGACAGAACACTTTCAGCCAGTAACTTCTCTGCTCCACATAAATATAGCAGAAAAATCCTGTAGCCCCATCCCTACCCTTACCTTTGACCAAAGCCAAGTGGGGAGCCCAGATTCCCGCCCTTGTCAGGCTGTAATGAGGCTCTAGTTCCTCTGCTGGCTTGGTGGTGTCAGAAGAGAATGCCTAGTGGAGAGTTAGGGTTTCACCACTGCTCAGCTGTAATGAGCCCTCTAGACCCCCAGGGAAGGCCATAGGTGGAAGTAACTCCTGCCTTCACAGCCTGGATGACATGAGTGAAGGCCTGGTGGGAAGGAGTACTCCTATCTCCACCTTGTGGTAAGAGCCCATCCTTTGGTGTCAACAGAGGCCAATGGGAAACCTGGATTTCCATCCCACCTAGCAGTAATGAGGTGGCCCTTCCTCTATTGAAGGGGTGTCAGCGTAGGCCTGCTAAGACAGAACATTTAAATAATAGCCAGAGTCTCATAACATGCTATCCTACATTACATGTCCAGGTTGCAATACAAAAATCACTCATCATAGCAAGAATCAAGGAAATCTCACACTGAATGAGAAAAGGCAGATGCTAACCCTGAGATGGCCGAGACGTTAGGATGGTTTACAAGGGCTTAAAAACATCAAGAGAAATGCTTCAGAGAACAATTATGAGCGTGCTTGAAGTACAGCCATGCATTGCTTACTGACAGGAACATGTTCTGAGAAATGTGTTGTCAGAAGAACATCATAGAGTGCACTTACACAGACCGAGTCCATTGCTCCTGCACTACAAACCTGCACAGCAGGCTACTATACTGAATATTGTAGGCACATGTAACACAACGGTAAGTATCTGTGTATCTAAACATATCTAAACACAGAACGAGTACAGTAAAGCTATGGTATATGGTCTTATGAGACTACCATTGTATATGCTATCCATCATTGACAGAAACGTTGTGTGGCACATGACTATTAAAAAAATCACAAGTCTCAGCAATGAAACAGAAAGAGATGGGAGGAAAAAAAATTTTAAATACAATTACTGAAATAAAAATCATAGGACAGGCACAGTGGCTCACACCTGTAATCCCAGCAATTTGGGAGGCCAAGGCAGGTGGATCATGAGGTCAGGAGTTCAAGACCAGCCTGGTCAACATAGTGAAACCCTGTCTCTACTAAAAATACAAAAAATTAGCCAGGTGTGGTAGCCAGTGCCTGTAATCCCAGCTACTTGGGAGGCTGAGGCAGAAGAATAGCTTGAACCCAGGAGGCGGAGGTTGCAGTGAGCCATGATTGCACCACTGCACTCCAGTCTGGGCGACTGTGCGAGACTCTGTCTCCAGAAAAAAAAAAAATCATAATAGATGGGGTCAATAGGAGAAGGGAGAAAATAAAGGAAAGAATCATAGAATTGAAAATAAAACAGATATAACCCCAACTCAGTAACTGAAACCAGCTGAGAGAAGAAACGAACAGAGCCGCAGGAACATGCAGGGCTGTTACAAAAATTCTAACATTTCTGTCACCAGAGTCCTGGATGGAGAGGAGAAGAGAGGGGGCCTGACAAAGTATTTGAAGAAATAATGGCTAAAATGTTTCCAAATTTGACAGAGACATAAAACTCCAAGTTCAAGAAGCTGAGTTAACCCTAAACAGGATAAACTCAAAGAAATCTATACCAAGACACAGTATAAGAGCAACTACTGAAAACTAAATAAAAAAATCCTGAAGCAACAAGATACATCTTTTCTATAGGAGAAAGCTATTCCAATGACAGCAGATTTCTTATCAAAAACCATGAAGACCAGAAGCGAATGGCACACCTTTGTTTAAGTGCTGGAAGAAAATAACTAGCAACTCAGAATTCTACCGTCAGCAAAAATATCTTTTGGAATGAAGAAATCAAAATGTCGTAAGATAAAGGAAATGTAATAGAATTGGTTGTAGTATACCTACCCTAAAAGAATCACTAAATAAGTTTCCCATAATGGAAAGGAAATAATAAAAGAAGGAATCCTGAAATGCCAGGAAGGTAAACAGAACAATGAAATGAGCAAAAATATAGGTAAACACAATGGACTTTCCTCTTCTCTTGAATTTTCAAATTATGTTTGGTAGGTGAAGCAAAAATTATAATACTGTCTGATGTGGTTCTCAGTCTATGTAGAGAAAATATTTAAGGAAATTATAAATGAAGGAGGATGAAGGAACTTACAAGGAAGTACATTTTCTACACTTCATTTAAACTGGTAAATTGATGACACTGGGAGAGTGTGATAAGTCATGTATGCATAATATAACACCTAAACCAACCATTAAAAAGTTAATTAAAGAGATGCACTCAAAACTCTATAGATAAATACATATGGAATTCTAAAAAATGTTCAAGTAATCCACAAGAAGGCAGGAAGAATAAAACAAAGAACCCCCCCCCACACACACAAAATGGAAGAAACAAGCAGAAAATTTTAAAAAACCCAAAGTGGTAGAATTAAGCCCTACCATATCAACAATTACATTAATTGTTAATAGTCTACCTACACTCATTAAAAGACAAACATTGGAAGAGTGGGTTAAAAAAATTGACCCAACTATATGTAAGGGTAATATGCTGAATGAAAAAAGTCAACCTCAAAAGGTGACATACTGAATGATTCCATTTATATTATACCTAAAAGTGACACAATTATAGAACTAGGAAACAATTAAGTGATTGTAAGGGTTAGGGATGGGAGTGACTATACAGGGGAAGCATGGTAGACCTTTCTGTGGTGAAACAATAATTCTGTATCTTGATTTTGGCGGTGGTTACAGAATGTGCATGTTATAGAATGACATAAAACGCTATGGTATAGAACTACTATGCATTGCACCAAAGTCAGTCTATTGAGTTTGATATTGTATTGTAAGGTGTAACCTTTTGGGGAATCAGGGTGAAGGGGCCATGGGATTGCTTTAACTATCTTTTAAACAGTCTGTTATTCTACAAAATATTGTTTAAAATCAGGTGATTTTAATGAGTGCCACTGCTGTACACCATTGTAATTTCAGCATAGTGAATACTAAAGATTTTGGTGCAGAAATAAAGAATCTATAGTGCTCTTGATTTCTTCACATCAGCCTCTTCTTTCATGCTGGGGCTTATTCTTTTCTTGGACTACATGAGAATGCCTCTATAACAGTGGTTCCAAACTTAATGTTCACACTGTGATCAGCTGCAGAGAATTAAAACAAATAAACAAATATCAACAGAACTTATGCATAGGCATCTCCCCTGGAGGTTCTGTTTAATTGGTCAGATGTGTGCCTTAACACAGGGTTTTTTAAAGCTTCCCAGTAGATTCCAGGTGTAGCCAGTGATGAGGGCCACAGCTCCCTAACCCCAGCACTGCACTGAACAGAGTGGTACATTCATATTCATAAAGGCTGAAGAATCTTGGAAAGTTTTATTTATTTTGGTTAGTGGGGTGTCAGATGTTATTTAACAGTAACTCCTTTTAAAGTATTGTCTTGTTTCCTCTTTTAAGACTTTAATCTTTCTCTTTGGTTTTCTGCATGTTGTCTATGATGTGTTTGGTGTGGATTTCTTTCTTTTTTTTTGAGATGGAGTCTTACTCTGTCACCAGCTGGAGTGCAGTTGCATGACCTCAGCTCACTGCAACCTCCACCTTCCGGGTTCAAGGGATTCTCCTACCTCAGCCTCCCGAGTAGCTGGGACTACAGGTGCGCACCACCATGCCCAGCTAATTTTTGTATTTTTAGTAGAGACAGTTTTTCACCATGTTGGCCAGGATGGTCTTGATCTCTTGGCCTCGTGATCCACCTGCCTCGGCCTCCCAAAGTGCTGGGATTACAGGCGTGAGCCACCATGCCTGGCTGGATTTCTTTTTAATGTATCCTGTATGGGGTTAATTTGGTTTGTTGAATCTGTGGATTGATGTCTTGTATTGGGATCTTGATATTTTTCTGTCCTTATCACTTCAAATATTGCCTCTACTACATTTCCTTTCTCCTTGTCTTCTGTGGGCCAATTCAGTATTTCAGACATTGTCACCTTTTGTAATCCCCTGTGACTCTAATTTTTTCCCTACCAATTTTTGGTCCATTTGCTACCTGATTCATTCTTTAATGTTTCTCTGCTATACTGTATCTCAAAAAATTGCTGACCACTGCAGACTGCAAATTCTAGACTTCTGTGACAGTTAATTTCTAAATAGGTTATCTTTGGCAAATGAGAGACACTGACAGAAAGTTGAAAGGTGAAAGCATGAAGGAAGCCAGGCTATTCACCTTCCTTAGGGCACAACTCTGGCAACAACTGAATTTGCCCTTTGCCTCTAGCTCTTGCTGGAAAAATATGCTGTGCTTCCATTTTCTGTTGAGTCCTCATGGCCCATGGACTCCAGTAATCCCACATCTTTCCTTTGCTCTCCCATCTTGGAGGAAAGCTGGTGGCTTCCTACTGTTAACTTCTAGGGATCTCACTATCTCCTTAAATTTCTTTAAAAGATATTTAAGAGTGATTTCTGTTTTTCTGGTTGAACCTCTTCTCTTTTTAATATATTTTTAATTCCACTTTTATGATGGATTGAAATTTGCTTTTTACCATATTTCTGATTCTGTCTAATCAGCTATTGAAGTCATCCATTGAGTTTTTCATTTCAATTATTTTATTTTTCATGTCTAAAATTTATATTTGGAAAAAATCTGACGTTATTTTTTATATGTTCTACTTTTGCATCCCAAATTTACAATTTAGATCTTATCTTCTTGAACAAAGTGAATGTTGTTATTATAGAATCTTTGATAGTTCCAGTATCTGTGGTCCTTGTGGGTCTGTTTGTGTTGCCTGTTGTTTCTTTTGGCTCTTTCTCATGAGGGCTTATGTTCTCATGTGCCACTTATCTTTGATTATAGGCTTCAAGTTTGTGTTTAGAAATTATTTATAGAAATAGTATGAGGCATAGGATAACTTTATCTTCCTCTGGAGATAATTCTTTTTACTCTTGCCAGGTGCTTTGGGCCACTAATTGTCTGGAATCGTCTTATTTTAAGTACTTTGGGCCACTGGGATGATTAGAATTTGACCTGCAGCCCAAGAATGACATGGTTTATTTCTGGTGAATTCTAACTCTCAGGAGGCAGTTCTTTGGAGTTCTAGACCAAGGTAGGGGGTAGTACATCAGGGTTTCTACCATGGCATGACTCAGGCTCTAAGTTGTCTTCCATGGGTACCATGTAGGCATTAAAAACTCAGCTCTAAGTTGTCTTCCATGGGTACCATGTAGGCATTAAAAACTCAGCTCAGACTCAGATGTGTCTTCCAGCTAGCACATGCTCCTGGAGCAAAAGTAGACCCACATTTCTGTTATTCCAAGATGTCTGTCTTCATTGTGTCATTAGCTCTTTGTTGCTTATAAACATAGTCTTTCCTTTTCTGTGTGTTCTGCTGCATGAGGGTTGATCCAAATAATCTAGTCCTCCACTACCCAAAATGGAAGTCTAAATCTTGTTCTTCAATAAAGCATTCACCAAGGTAAGCCTGCACACAGAGAAATAATTGAGAATGCAGCATTTGTGTAGCTATTTGAGTCTATTTTGGTGACAGATGTCACAGGAGGATTGGCTTTCTATGAGCCTTGGGCATACACCCTCTGAAACATAACTCTCTGAAATGAAGAAGATACTACATGGTATCTAGGTCCCATTGGGTTCTAGCTTCATATTATTCTATTATTTTAAGTTGTAAAATATTTCAGTTGTGCTATAAACCTATGGAAGCTTCAGGAAGATCCTAAAGATAAAAAATACAAGTAACTTCTAGATTGCATAGTGTGGCATAGTACACATGTTTACAGTCTCTCCTGTGTGGAATAGAATGCTATACCTAAATTTGAAATGACCCCATGTCCTGAACTATGCAACACAGCTGACCCTCTGGCCTCCATTCCTAACTTCCCTTTTAACTACATGAAATTCATGCTTTTCCCAATATTCTATTCAGATCTGGCTGAACATATACCACAAGCTTTACGCCAAAGAATACTTTTTCGTAGTTCAGTGATAGCAAGAGAAAATAAAGGATTGACTTGATATTAACCCATATGGTCAGTTTATTGTGAGCCATTAAGAAGGAAGTATGTTTAGAGCAGCTGGGAATGAGCTAAATGTGGGCTGAAGAAGTCCAGGCAAATGTCCAAATGAGCATTAGGTGTACGGAAAATCAGGGAGGCTCCTTTCTGCTGAATCAATTGCTGTATCCGGGTTACATTCCTTTTATGGTTCTTCAAATTTATGCAGAAGTTAATTTATTTAAGCCATTTAGAACACTCAGTTTGAGGTAAGCTGGTTTTCTCAAATGTCTCTAACCAAATCCTAATTTACCTGGCATGGCTTTTCTTAATACATGTGGCATCTTCTTTCTTTCTTTCTTCAAAGAAAAACATGACATATTCAGCAATTTCAAGGGAACACTGTGGTTGAGAAGCTAATGGAGAAGCTGCCTCAGACACACAGCTGGCTAACCCCAAGATATTTCGGAAATGGTCCATGTCCATAATAACAAATGTGGCTGTTCAGTGATAAATTTATTCTTCCATCTGCGAAGAAATTGATATCTGATGCCAAGGCTTGATGACCTCTGCTTTCATTGCCAACTTCCAGCCTTGTTTCAAGAACACTGTGTTAAACTGTACAGCAAATTTCTAACCTTTCAAGACTGAGGATTCCAGCGAGCACATTTTAAGCTCCGCTGTAGTTTGAGAGTGTCTTTCTTTCTTTCTTTCCTTTTTTTTTTTTTTTTTAAAAGCCAGCCTATTATAGACTTCACTTTGTATGGGAGCAGTTTTAGCCAGTCAGCAATCTTGCCTCACATTCTTTCCTTAAGAAAGTAACTAACTAGTGCTGCTATTCCTAGAATAAAGAGGGGATTAAAAAGTACAGTCACAGCAAATAAGGCAGGTAGCAGGGAGAGGAGAGAGGTGGGTGATACATTAAGAAGGAAAACTTTCTGCTAGCCATCATGCCCCACGCTGTTGTGTATAATTATTAGCTGCAAAATAGCACAGCTTGAACATTATTATTGCACATTAAAAAACATTTCACTTATAATTATGGAATGAAAATAAGCATTTACAACTCACCTACCGCAGCATTAACTTTGTGTATGTAAGAAAATATTTTAAAAACCTCTTCATTAAAAATCTGCAAATAGGCGACTTCTTTTTCCATCTCATGGATCCTTTCTCCTTTTTTTTTTTAACTGACAAAGTGAGTTACATCTTAAACTTTTCTTTTAATTAAAAAGCAGAAGAAAACTGTAAGGGGGGCAGAAAACCAAACCAAGAAAAGGGGATGGTCTGTGTGTTTGCCAGGTGAAATAAATATTTGATAAATTAGGTGGATTTGGAAAGTGAAAGGTAAGGCAAAAATACGTTCTTTAACAGTAGTAGAATAACCACTGATGTTCAGAAGCAAAAACAGATTATTTTTTTCTGATTGGTGTTCATAATTTTTGAAATAGAAAATACTGTGAAAATCCATATATGTCAGCAATGGTATAAACTCTGTCAGTAATATTTCAAGATCTATGGAGGTAGAATTTAACTGTTCCATGCAAATCATTTTGCCTGGTTTTTGGATAACATCTTCCATTTATCGAATCTCTAGACTGTTGGACCTGTCTCTCCATCTCTGTGTATGTGTGTTTGTCTATGTGTTTTATACCACTTGTGTATACAGACATCCTTTCAGTTAAACACATTTGGCGAGGGACTCATGTCTCAAAGTGTACTAGGCTCTAGGGAAGCCATTAAGAATATATTAAATAGCAGCATTTATTTAGATGCTTTGTCCAAAGCACGGATTGTGAGACAATTCAGGTGTTTTAGCACCAGCATGAAGTTCAAAGCTGAAGAGCAGGTAACAACAGAATGCACCATTGCTCTCTCCAGTCCAGGACAACACCCACACACTCACATACACACATGTATACTCTTGTTTGATGTGTCTTGCTCCCCATGGTTTAAATACCCTCCTTCCAGAATACTCTATGATATGCCAGTGTTTTCCTCAGTGTTCCTCGTGACAGCAATGGCTGTTCTGTAAGGAGATATTCAGTGATAAAGTCAGTTTGAGATACAGGATATTGTTTCTGATTCACAGCATGTTCTGTTGTATAACAAGCTCTCCAAACAGTTGAGCACTAAAGGACTCAATGTGGCTGGCAAACCTGTCTGCAGAGCACCCATGGTCTTTAGAAACGCTCCTCTAGGGTTCAGACCACCAATCCGGTACCAAAGTTCTGGGGTCTGGGTTTCATTCTGTGCCCACAGAGTCTCCCCTCATTTCTTCTTCTAAGGCATAGGGCCTTCCGGACGCGCAGATCCAGCCACCACCCCGCTGTCTGCAGGGCTAATGCCATTTGAAAAAGGCCTCTTCCCTCTTAGACAAGAGGAAACGCTAATGAGAAGCTGTCCTGCGTCCTTCTCCCAGGGCCTCCTCTCCGTGAATTCCCTCTCAGCAGGTCCTTGGCTGCTTGTCCGTGCCTGTGTTTTCAGCATCCAAAGTCCTACCTTATTCTTGACCCAGCACATTTAGGTGCTCACCGTCCGAACGGCCTGTGCTCTCTGATATGAGTCTCTCCAAGGCGCCAGCACCCTGGGATGAACGAACATGTGGAAATAAACGAGTGCCTTTCTCCTGACGGGGTGGGGAGAACACTGGCTGTAGAGTCGGAGGATCTGAGTCAGGAGCGTCTCAGTCCCCTGAGACTGCTGTAACAAAACACCAAAGACTGGGTAGCTCATTAACAACAGAAATGTATTCCTCACACGGCTGGAGGTCCACGATCAAGGTGCTGGCAGATCTGGTTTCCGGGGAGGGCTGGTTCCTCCTAACTCTGCCTTCTGGCTGTGTCCTCACAGGATGGAAGAGGCAAGGCAGTGTTCAGGGGCCTCTTATCAGGGCACTAATCCCATTCACCGGGACTCTGCCTTCATAATCTCATCACCTCCCAAAGGTCCCCGCCTCCTAATCCCATTACACTTGGTATTAGAATTCCACATGTGAATTCTGGGGAAACACAGATGTGCAGACGACAGCAACTGAGAATTACCATTCGGATACCTCTTCTTGTGTGCTAAAAACTGAACGAAGCACTCCAAATATTTCATTTCACTTACTTCTTGTAAAAACCCCTCCCTGTGAGATAGGCATCACCCTCTTCACTGTACAGATGAGGAAACCTAGGTTCAGGAATATAAAATGACTTATTAAAGGCATGCGGCTGGCAATTGTAAGAGCTGTCTCGGTGGCTTCCCTGATGTCACTCTGCCTCTAAGTACTGTGGCTCTGAGCACCTCCTGGGTTGTAGAGGGGAATTTATTAGATCTGAGGCTGAGTTCCTCTTCTCTCATAGGGCGGTGACTCCCCCACCCCACTCTGGTGAACTGAATCCCTTGCTAAGGCTGTGGGAGCAGTTTGAGTCTGTGACTTCCAAATGTCTTCTACTGCAGAGCATTCAAAGGGTCACGTGGCATTTTAATCTGAAGGTCTTTGACTGTCAGCAACTATTTTTCAGCTGTACTTAGATCTACATTACATGATTTCCAGCCCTACTGGGGAGACAGGACTTTCATGCAGAGAAGTTCTCAGGAGCTGTGGGAGGCAGTCTGAAAGCCGTGGTGCTGTGCTGCAGACGGTAGAGACAGCAAGAGTCAGGAGCAGGAAGATCTGTGCCTGCTGCAGGAATGATGTGACACGGGGGAGGAGGCCGTGTCATCTTCAAGAGGCTTCATGCATGGTGCTCACTCTAATGTGTTCCAGACTCAGCATCTGTACTCTCAGTAAAATTTCCACATGTAAGTCAAAGCATTGCATTCAGCAAAAAAATATTATTTTGGCAAAGTCTTGAAGAGATCTACACAGAAAAACCCACTTGGCTGCTCCAGGAAGTGTGTGGGAGCTCTGTGCAGAGGGCCAACCATTATTTTAGCCAGAGCCTCATCGTGCCCTGACCTCTGGGATAACTGGTGGCTCGGTGGTAAACACTCAATAACTTCGTGTAATGGATGAATCAGAATTGGACTTCCAAGCTGCCTTTCAGTGACCTATGAGTGCGATGTGGGGGAAAGAATCACCTGCCTGGCTAGATAAGGTCAGACACCTGTGGTTATGGGCCGACCACCCTGTGGTTGGAAAGCAGTGAGTCATTTTCACATATTTCACTGAAAAATCAATTATACCTTTTCTAAGTGGATTAACACACTCCAGGGAGTGCAGTTGTTTGAGTGAGCTGCATCTGTTGGGTTACAAAAACAGCCAAACAGGCAACATTAGAGGTTTCTAAATTATGCAGAGGACAGCCCTCTGTTCCAAAAGGGAAAGAATCCAAGGCAGAGCTGCCCCGTATTGGCTCTGACCTGAGAGAGGGTGAAATGCAGGTGAGAGTTGCTTTCCAGACGGCACAGGAATGGGCTGTTTTTGGTGCCTCGGTTTTCTACCCAAATGTTGTCAACCAAATTATCAAGAAATTGGAATTATCTATGCACAATACAGAGTAGTTCATATATATATATATATGAAAACCCTAAGACCTAGATCCCAAATTAGAAAACATTAGCAAAAGAAAAACATGCAAATACACTCTCCTGTTTGTCACTCATCAAGCCAAAAATTCAGTTCATCTTTCCCTCTAAACTTTGTCCCTCCTCCTGTTTTGTGTCCACACATTTAACCAATTTAACCAATAGCCCAAGTTAGAAACTCAGAAGTTGTCTTGGACTCCTCAGACTTTTCTCACCCAGTTTTCACCCTCATCCAGCTAGTCGCCAACTTCTGTGGCTCCCTTCCCAAGACCTGTCTGCTCCCTCCTTTCTACTCCACTCCACTAAGGGGATCTCCAGTTCTGTCTTCATTCCTGAAGAGCCCATGGTCTGCTCACCTTGCTCCCACTTTCCCTTTCTGCCTGTAGCTAGAGTGAACTTTACAAAATATAAGACTGACCCTGTCCTCTGCTTACTTTGAAAGTCTCTTGTGCATCCTTTTTGCTCACAGGATGAAGTCCAAAGTTCTTGCTGATGTTTAAAATCTCCAGCTTGATTTGGCCTGTCTTTCTGTCACTGTAGTTTTGCCTTTTCTAGAATTTCTGCATCACTTCAAAACATTTTTATTTTGCAATTGTTATGTAGTATTTTATAAAAGTTGCTAAAGTACGACAGAGCGTTCTCCCATACAGGCTCCCTCAAAGTAAGTGTCTTACATACGCAGCACACAATTTTGAAAGCCAGGCAATTAACATTGATGCAAACCTATTTTCAAACCTTATTAGAATTTTGCCAATTTTACAACTAATTTCTTTTCTCTGGTCCTAATCTAGGATCTGATGGGATCCAGGGTCCCACTTTGCATTAGCCTTCCTGTCTCCTTAGTCTTCTCGTATTGGTGGGGTCCCTCAGTGTCTTTCACTCATGAGCTTGACACTTGAAGAGCACGGGCCAGTTATGTGGTAGAATATCCCTCAATTTGGGTTTGTCAGATGTTTTCTCTGGTTGAGACTGAGGTTGCCGGAGGCAGTGTGTCCTCCTCAGGGCAGCGCAGCAGGAGGATGTGATGTTGGTCTTTCTCACTCCTGCTGCTGTGAACTCTGATTGTTTGGCTAAGGTGGTGTCTGCCAGGCTTTTCCACTGTAAAGTTAGTCTTTCTCTGAGCCGTTATGAAATATTTCAGGAGGAGAGATGTGGGCATTATGTTAACATCCTATTTCTCATTATACTTTCACTCAGTAATTTTAGCATCTGCTATGCCTGCAATGTGCTGTTTGCCTAATGATGGTTTTCTAGTTGCCTCCTTCCTCTGTCATTGATAAACTGGAATTCTGCCCCAAGGAGAATTCCTTCTCCTCCATTAACTTACTCAGTTATTTATGTCACTACGAACTCAAGGTCTTTATTTTTATTTTATTTTATTTTATTTTATTTTATTTTTGAGATGGAGTCTCTCTCTGTTGCCCAGGCTGGAGTGCAGTGGCGCGATCTCGGCTCACTGCAAGCTCTGCATTCCGGGTTCACACCATTCTCCTGCCTCAGCCTCCCGAGTAGCTGGGACTACAGGCGCCCGCCACCACGCCCGGCTAATTTTTTGTATTTTTAGTAGAGACAAGGTTTCACTGCGTTGGCCAGGATGGTCTCAGTCTCCTGACCTCTTGATCTGCCCGCCTCGGCCTCCCAAAATACTGGGATTACAGGCGTGAACCACTGTGCCCGGCTTCATGGTCTTTATTTTATCCCACAGGTTATGATTCATTCCTATCATTTGTATTGTTTTTCCTCAGATTGTCCCAGATTTGTCCAGGGAGCTTCTCCAAGTTGGATCTTACAGGACTTTATAATTTGAATGGGTGAGATTGACCACAGATGTGATTAACTGAGTGCTACAGTTTCACATGGAATTGCACTTCAAAAACAAATAAACAACAAACAAACAAACAAGAAAACAGCCCAGAATTCTTTGTGGGAAGTGTTTCTCTAGAATTGTAAAAGAGACTTGTAACTGGCTATTAGCTAATGGCAGAACACTCTATGAAGACCTTCAGAACATTCTAGACTTTCTGGGAGGTTTGTTGTCCTTCTGTTGTGTCCTCCCATCATGTGGCAAGGAGAAAAATAAAAGAAATTTTGCACAGTCTCCACAGAACTGTGTTTTCGTTATCGCTAATTATTATTGGCATTATAATTACATTTAGGATGCTTTCCAAAGAGGATAATTTATTAAGCATTCAAAGCATTAAAGCATTTTGGCTTGAAAAAGTTCATATGTAAACATGTATATATGATCTACCTACATACATTCATACATGTGCTATATATAAAGAACACACACAGACACACACACACATAAAGCAAGAAACATACTCTCTGTGTGCCCACTACTCAACTTAAGGAATAGAACATTACCAGTACTGCTTATCCTTTTGTATACCTTTTGTGATTCTATTGCTCTTACCTTCTGTGTAAGGGACTACCCACCATACTGAATTTTGTTAATTTTTCTTTTCTTGAGTTTTATTGTCTTCTCTCTCTCTCTGTTTTTGGAGAATTGTCACACACTTAAGTTTAGGTTAGCTTCCAACATTTCATTCTGTGTACTTTCATTGTTGCAAAATATGTCTGCAAGTTTCTCTTTTGTTTGTTTAAAATATTTTATTTATTTATTTAGATCCAGGAGGTACATGTGCAGGTTTGTTATATGGGCATATTGCATAATGCTGAGGCTTGAGCTTCTATTGATCTCATCACCCAGATAGTGAACATAGTACCTGATAGGTAGTTTTTTAAAACAGTTTCCTCTCTTCCTCCCTCCCCTCTCTGGTAGTCCTCAGTGTCTACCGTTCCCATCTTTATGTCCATGTGTACCCAATATTTAGCTCTCATTTGTAAGTGAGAACATGGTATTTGGTTTTCCTTATCTGTGTTAATTTGCTTAGGACGATGGCCTCCAGCTGCATCCATGTTGCTGCACAGGACATGATTTTGTCATTTTTTATGGCTGCGTAGTACTCTATGGTGTATATGTATCATATTTTCTTTATTCAATCCACTGTTAATGGACACCTAGAGTGATTCCATGTCTTTGCAATTGTAAATAGTGCAATGATAAACATATGAGTGGATGTATTTTTTTGGTAGAATGATTTATTTTTCTTTGGGTATATACCCAATAATGGGATTACTGGGTCAAATGATAATTCTATTTTTAGTTATTTGAGAAACTGTCAAAGTTCTACAATTTCTTTTGATGTGAAACTTTTCACTGGCATCTATTCCTCTGAGATATCTTCATCATGATCTCTTTCCTCATTAATGTTCATTAGTGACCTTCACTAAATTCCTCTAGTCTTTCAAATGATGGTAGTGCCAACACTCTCATGGTCGGTTATCTTCTAATTACATCTAATTTTACACCTAGTGTTATTATTTTTGTTTCTTTGCTGCATATAGTAGGCTGAATAACAGCTGCCCCCAAAATGTACACATCCTAATCTCCAGAATGTATGACTATTATCTTACATGGCAAAAGAGCCTCCGCAGATGTGATTAAGACAAGGATCTTGAGATAGGAGGAGATCTGGGGTTATCTAAGTGGACCCGATGGAATCACATGCATTCTTATGAGAGAGTGGCAGGAGATAAAAGAGAGGAGGAGATGTGAAGACAGAGCAGAGACTGAAGTGATGTGGCCATGAGCCAAGGAATGCCAAGTCAACCTCTGGAATCTGGAAGAGGCAAGGAATGGATTCTCCCCAGAATCAGCCAGACCCAGAAGCGGTCAGACCTGCCCACACCTTGATTTTAGCCCCATAAGATTTGTCCTAGACTTTTGATCCCTAGACCTGTAAGAGAATAAACTCATGTTGTTTTAAGCCTCTAAGTTGATGGTCATTTGTTACAGCAGTAATAGGAAATGAATACACCACACTTTGATCTTGCAAAATTTCCTCTTCCATTGTCCATTTTTTGTAAGATGACATGTGGGTTTATCATGGAGAGAGGAGGAGGCAACTGAATGCTTTTCTTTCTGTGCATGAACTGAATAACAGAGTAGCAGTGACTAGTTTCTAGCAGACTTTGAAATAAGTGACAAGATTGATCACTGCTCAATATGTACATCTGTTCTTTATATGGTGATCTGTGGATTAAAAAAATGGCAGCACAATTGGCACTCTATTCAGTTACTTATGGTAGATAAGCCCTGGAAACTGAAATTTGAGCTGTGTTGTTGGGGGATAGATTTTATTTAACAAAACCATGGTAACTAAAATGTGTTCATATGAAAAACATTTCAAGCAGGAAGTGTCTGTATTCAGACAGACATTATTAACAATTTTCTATACATACATAAATATGACATGTCTACATATATATGTATTTATAGGTAATTGCTAACCTTACCTGTTATTTATATAGGTAATTATATACTTATTTATATAGGTAATTGTTAACCTAATCTTTCAACAAAGATTTATAATTTTCTTTATCAAATATTGAACATTTTTTGCTTAATCTATTTCTAGGATTCATATGTTTTTGTTAATATTTTAATGATGTCTCTTTTTAAACTGCACATTTGAAATTTTGATCATGTATAGAAATGCAATTTACTTTTGTATATTAATTTTTGTCTAACAACTTTACTAAATCCTCTTTCCCAATTCAGAAAATTAATCTACAGATTTTGAGAGTATTACATGTGGCCAATGATACCATCTAGGAATAATAACTATTTTCTTTTTCTCTTTTTTTATGCTTTTAATTTATTTTTCTTGCCTTACTGCGCAGGCTAAGATCTCTAAAACAATGTTAAATAGCAGGCATATCTGTTTTATTCTTGATTTAAGGGAAATTATTAAAGTATTTTCACTATTTTAAATGATACTAACTATAGTTTTTTATATACTCTTTATCAGGTTAGGGAAGTTACCATGTCCTATAAATTAATATTTAGTTAATTTTCAAAATATTTGGTGCACTGTTGAAAGTAATATCAAGTGTCCAGGTGATAACTTCAGTATATGACTGACATATATTCATTAGGTTAAACTTGTTAATTTTGCGGCTCAGATATTCTGTATCTTGAAGTTTTCTGCCTGATGGATATACTAAGAGAGATATATTAGAACTGTCACTATGATGATAGACTTATAAATCTTCCCTGGTAGTGTTGCCAAATTTTGCTTCATATATCTTAAAACAATGTTATTAGAAGAATATGAATTTTAAAATATTTTTATCTCCCCAGTGAATTGCAATATCTGGTAAAGTCGCTTTTTTGCCTTATGATCTATATTATTTATATTAATAAAACTGCACCAATTTTGATATTTTCTTGGTATGTATTTTAAATACATCTACTTTCAACTTTTCAGTACCCCATGTTAAGTATATCTCATATAAACAGAATATACAGATATATTTCATTTTACTATGCTTTGCTTTCTTGCACTTCAAAGGTATTGTGATTTATTTTTCCAAATTGAAGATGTGTGGCAATCTTGGGTTGAGTAACTCTATCAGCACCATTTTCCAATAGCACGTGCTCTCTTTGGGCCTCTGTGTTGCATTTTTGTAATTCTCGCAATATCTCAAACTTTTTCATTATTATTATATCTGTTACTAAGGAGATCTGTGATCAGTGATCACAGTTGTTATTGTAATTGTTTTGGGGTACCACAAACCATGCCCATATAAGATGGCAAACTTAGGATAAATGTGATGTGTGTTCTGACTGCTCTATCTACTGGCTGCTCTCCCATTTCATTCCCTTTCCTGGGGCCTCCTGAGTGTTTAAGTAAAAGGAAGAATCTCATGTCCCTCACTTTAAATCAAAAGCTAGAAATAATTAAGCTTAGTGAGGAAGGCAGGTCAATAGCAGAGACAGGCTGAAATCCAGAGCTCATGTGCCGGTTAGCTAAGTTGTGAATGCAAAGGAAAAATTCTTGAAGAAAATTAAAAGTGCTACTCCAGTGAACATATAAATGTTAAGATAGAAAACCAGGCTTACTGCGGATATGAAGAACGTTTTAATGATGTGAATGGAAGATCAAACCAGCCATAACATTATCTTAAGCCAAAGCCTAATCCAGAGCAATTCCTCAACTCTCCTCAATTCTATGAAGGTTGAGAGAGATGAAGAAGCTGCAGAAAGAAAGTTTGAAGCTAGCAGAGATGGGCTCATGAGGTTTGAGAAAATAAAATAAGCCACCTCCATAACCTAAAAGTCAAGGTGAAGCAGCAAGTGCTGATGTAGAAGCTACAGCAAGTTATTTGGAAGATCTAGCTGAGATCATAGATGAAAGTGGCTCCAGCAAACAACAGATTTTCAATGTAGATGAGACAGCCTTCTATTGGAAGAAGATGCCTTCTAGGACTTTCATGACTAGAGAGAAGTCAATGCCTGGCTTCAGAACCTCAAAGGACAGGCTGACTCTCTTGTTAGAGGTAAATGTAGCTGCTGACTTTAAGCTGAAGCCAATGTTCATTAACCATTTCTAAAATCCTAAGAACCTTAAAAATTATACTACTCTACCCTGCCTGTGCTCTGTAAATGGAATTCAAAGCCTATATGACAAAACATTTGTTTACAGCATGGTTTATTGAATATTTTAAGCCCACTGTTGAGACCTACTGCTCAGAAAAGAAAATTTATTTTAAAATACTACTACTCATTGACAATGTACCTGGTTACCTGGGAGCTCTGATGAAGATGTACTAAAAGATTAATGTTGTTTTCATGCCTGCTGACTCAACATGCATTCTGCAGTCCATGAATCAATGAGTAATTTTGACTTTCAAGTGTTATCATTACAACTGTATTAGGTTATAATGTATTATGTATAATGATAACTATGTTATCATTATAAGTGTATTATGATATCAAGTGTTATCACAATACACTTCATAGGGCTACATAGCTGTGATAGTGATTTCTCTGATGGATCTGGGCAAAGTAAACTTCTGGGAAAAATTCACCTTTCTAGATGCATTAAGAACATTCATGATTCATGGGAGGAAGACAAAATATCAACATTAACAGGAGTTTGGAAGAAGTTGATTCCAGCCCTCATGGATGACTTTGTGGGGTTCAAGATTTTAGTGGAGGAAGTAACTGCAGATGTTGTAGAAGTAGCAGGAGAACTAAAATTAAAAGTGAAGCCTGGTGATGTGTCTGAATTGCTGCAATCTCATGGTAAAACTTGAACAGATGGGGAGTTGCATCCTATGAATAACCAAAGAAAGTGGTTTCGTGAGATAGAATCTAATTCCAGTGAAGATATTAGAACATTGTTAAAATGGCAACCAAGGATTTAGAATATTACATAAACTTAGCTGAGAAAGCACTGGCAGGGTATGAGAGGATTGACTTCAATTTTGAAAGAAGTTATCTGGTTAAAATATTAAAGAGCATTGCATATATAGAAAAATCTTTCTTGAAAGGAAGAGACAATCGATGTGGCAAACTTCACTGATGTCTTAGTTTTAAAAATTTCCACAGCAGCAACCACCACCCTGATCAGTTGGCAACCATCAGAGTCTAGGCAAGACCCTCCACCGGCAAAAAGATTACAACTCTCTGAAGGCTCAGATGATCATAAGAATTTTTAACACTAAAGTATTTTTAAATTATGTAATGCTATGGCATACTTAATAGGCTGTCATATAGTGTAAACATAACTTTTATATGCACTGGGAAAACAAAAAATCTGTGTGACTCGCTTTGTTGAGATACTCACTTGATTGCAGTGGTCTGGCACAGAACCTGTAGTATCTTCAAGATATGCCTGCAGTTGAATTACCTAGTCTAATATCACATACACTGCCATTTCATGGAGAGTTCAGTCCATTTATGCTGAGTTTGAGTTGTGGTATATTCAGATCTGCTTCTCTGTAGTACTTTAAAATGTTTACACATCCCTTTTTTTGTCTTTCCTGATTTTGTTGTTTTGATTTAGATTTTCCTTATCCCTCTCTTGTTTTTCCTCTACTGGTTTAATATAGTGGCATTATATATATTATATATATATATATGAAATAGTGTATATATAATATATAACTTTATATATTGTATATATAATTGTGTATATATGCATATACAGTATATATGTATAATTATATATATATTATACATATTGTATACATACCTAATATAGTGGCATTATATATATTATATAGTTAATATAGTGGCATTATACCTATTATATATATTATATATGAGTGTGTGTATGTATAAATAAGTATATATTGGTATTCCATTGAAGAGTTTAACATGTATATTTAACCTAAGGAAAATCTAATGTTAGTTAATACGTTTTCTTTTATCTCCCAAAACATAAGAATTTATGAGATATTTGAATTAAATTACATGCTTTTATTCATTTCTGTACTCCTAGTTCCAGAGTGCCTTGTATACATGAATAATTAACAAAAGCTTGTTGAATAAATGCATTAAGATATTTATAGTTTATTATAGATTGACTCACATTTAGCCATGTTCCTGAGAAGTTCCCATGAAACTTGGGATATTGTCACTACAGGTGATTTGTTTATTTTGAAAATCAAATGTTGTGTTAGAATGTTTCACTGGAAGATTAAGTATACTGATTATAAAGCTTATATTTTTATCTAGATACAAGAAATATATTGTTGATTTCAGTTTGTCACAATGGAGACCTAAGTGGCCGTTGAGTGTTCATTGCTTACAATACGGTATTTAGCCCTTGTTCCCAGAAACTTGGAGTGAAATAAGATTTTGAGAGATATTCTCTGGTAACTCCTGCTTGTGAGTCTGTACAACTTTGGGCAAGACTACCTTTTCCCATGGAGGAAGGAAAGAGAATGGAATTCAGCAGCCATTGGGCTCCCCTTTGCCTCATCCCCACTTCTCAGGGCTGGAATAGAGTAGGAGAGGCATGTCTCATCCTCAGGCCTCCTCCCCATGGACGCCCCAGCCACCATCTGGGCCCCCATGACCTGGAACTTGGTGTGATTTGGGGCTCATCTGTCTTGCTGCATGCCTAAGGCTCATTGTGCAGAAAGGCTCAACACAAGAAACAATAACTCTCAAGAGTGTTGCAATTTAATATTGGTGTAAGTATGTCTTTAGAGCTGTGTTTAGCTCCCATCCTGACCCATCTGAAGACTGTTCTAGGTCTTCCAGGTCATGGAGATGCTGCCCTTCTTGGAATTTCCTTACTCTTAGCGCTCACAACTTGCTGTGGTTTTCCCAAAGCTTTCTGGTCTTAGCTCTGAAAGTTCTGTCTCTGGGACCTTCTCACTCCCTGGATGGCCATCCCTACTTATTGTCTCTGCCATTTCCTTAAGACGGGAGCACAAAGCCTTGCTCGATGCCTCATCTTTAGGCTGGGTTTCATTTCTTGTAGGTGAAGCTTTCTCTCTGCCTCTTCTTTTCTATTCTGGGGGCAAGGTGGAGAATGCGGGGAGGTCCAGAAGAATATGAAGTTGTGCTTTTCATTACCTGGTCCTCCTTCCCACACAACACCCACATTCACTCTCCAGTCCCACCTCAGGGAACCCTTTATTGTGAATCTTGGCTGCTTAACCACTGAAGGATGCTGTCCTCCACACCGTGCCTGGTCCTGGGGAAAGCCTTGGATAGACTGGGCTGGCTGAGAGGCATGGGGACCTGTGTCTGCCTTTCTTACCCCCACACACTCACCCTCTTAGCATCTTCATTTACTCTGCATCCAAACAGACTTTCTGTTCTCACCTCTTTTTGATCTTTTCTCACCTTCCGTCTAGCTAAGTAGGACGCTCGGTGCATTTACTTCCTTTAATATTAAACTAATTTTTCTAAGAGTTTATGCCAGTGTTAGGCATTGTCCTGGTTACTAGGTATAGAAGACAAAAATCTGCACAACTGTATCTCATGGGAAAGACAGGGATGGAAACAAACACCAAAAACGTGATAAACGTTGTGAAAGAGATCTACAGAGTATGGGGCCCAGGAATGTTCTGTGAGGACAGAAGTGATGCCTTATACTTCTTTTTCCATCTCAATTCTTGCACCAAGCAAAGTATCTTAAACAAGATAGGTACTTCATAAAAATTCCTGATGAGTAAAATAGTTGGAGTAGATGTTCTTGAGATCAATCTTGTAATCACATATTTTAAAAAAGTTGAGCAGTTTGACTAATTTAAAAACCATTTATGAAATACCAATATGATGGTTTTGTTTTTGCATCAGACTATTAAATATGGCTATGAAAGGGATTTGATATGATTCTACAAGTAGCACGTTGGGTAAGCACCAAATACTTGCTTATGGAGGTTGCAAACATATCCCATATTTCCTCAGGTTGGCTCCTGGCCTACCTCTGCATTTGCTATTTGGACTACCTTTATGTCTTAATTAATGATCCAATAGAAAGAGCTAAAACAAAAACTTCATGAATTTTGCAGATGGTACTGAATAAAGAGATATTACTAATTGGAATAAAGAGTGGTAAGCATTCAATTGCCTTAAAGATGTTGGAAATACAGAAAATTTTAAAATACCAAACAAAGGTCAAACTTCTGTTTGTTAGAAAATGAACTGAAGAGGTTTTAGAAGTAGAAATACCAGAAAGAGAAAACATGAAACAGCAGGAAATTTGGTATTGGTCTAAAACATCACGGTAATGAAATTAGTTATACATAATTTTATATAAAATGATATTTTACAATGTATCATATGCATGCTTTTGAAATAATCTCACAGATTTTATTTTAATCTAAAATTTATTTTATTGGATAATCAATGATAAATCACTGGACTGAACTGTTATCTTGGAAGTGATAAGTTCTAATTTACAATTTTTACTTTTTTATTTTGACATATTATAGACTTTCAGAAAAGCTGTACAAATAATTCATAGCATACCTATATGTCCCTCTCCCAGATTTCTCAAAGGTTAACATTTTATCATGTTTGCCTTTTCATTCTCTCCCCCTCTCTCTCTCTATATATATATTTAAACCATTTGAAAGGAAATTGCAAACATTGTTCTCTTTTACCCTTAAATACTCCAGGGTTCTGCACTCAAAACAAGAACATTCTGTTATAAAAACATGGTACAAGTATAAAAGTAAAAAATTAACATTAGCATTATACCATCGGCTATCTAGTCTACAGATCTTAATTCAAATGCTACCAGTTTTCCTGTTAATGTTCTTTTAAGGAAAAAAATTCTAGGGCCAAAAGTTGTGCAGTGTTCAATCACTAGGGCTCTTTCCACTGTAAATGTGCGGTGGTGCATTGGTTTTCCCATGACTGTTAGGACCTTGATATTTTTGGTGAGCACAGGTAATTTGTTTTATAGAATAAATCTTGATTTGGTTTTGTCTGATGTTTCTCATGATTAGAATCTATTTTTTAAATACCACAACAATAATGTTTTCAAAGTATATTATATCAGGAGGCACATGATGTTAGATGTCCCATTTCTGGTGATGTTATGTTGATTACCTGGTTAAGGTGAACTCTACAAGTTCATATACTGTAAAGTTACTATTTTTTTACGGCAAAGTTACTTTAAAGGTTCCGTTTTTACGTTTGTAATCTGTGTCTTATGGGGAGATACTTTGAGACCATGTAATTGTCCTGTTACTCATTAAACATTCACCATGGGTTTGTATCCACTAGAAGCTAAGTCATGAGTGATTGAGATATTGCTGTGATGGTTGCCAAATGGTTATTCATACCCCATTCATACCCCAAATGCTTGCTTAGCATATTTAGTCAATTTGGAGTGTTGACTTTTCTTTTACTTTGTGGTTGTTTCTTCAGAGAATTTTCATCAGTGGAGGTATTCTCATAGGGTCATCAATTTAACTATTTTGTTTATTTTCCCTTTTATACCCAGTATCCAAAACATGTCTCACCATTCCTTTGTAAGTTTTTCTTCCCCCAGAAGCAATGTCTTTCAATCAAAGGCTGCCACTCAAACTGACTGCATTTATAGTTCCTTTTTGTAGCATCCGATTGTTCAGGACTCCTTTCATTTTGCACATATAATGGATTTTCTCTTTCTGGTGGTCATTTTGGATCAATCTTTGGCCTGCAGCTAACTCCTCTCTTTGCTTCCCCATGAAGTTTTTTTTCTTGGACTTTCCTTTTTCTCCACAAAAACATGCAATTGAATAGTGGATAATGCTCTAAGGGTTATATTTCTACTTACAGGTAATTTGAAGTTTGGGCATTATTTGAGTCTTGTTATGCTGTACGTATGGATTTTTAATCACAGGGCCCTGCTTAAAATTGTGAAAGCCTCTGTGTTTTTAGGATTTTGGAAAAGTAGGGTTCAGGAGGTGAAAAGGAAGGGAGTGATGTCTTGGTGAGTGAATGGGTACTCATCTCACATATTTCTGGTTTCAGGTTTTTTGCATAATGTTTACGTCATTCTTCCCAATTAAAAATTTACATTAAACCTTCTGTAAGCCTATAAGGACTTCAATCACACAGTGGTTGAAAGTATGATCTCTGGTGCCACAAATATTGAGTTCCAGTTCTGGTGTCACCACTTGTACATTATTTGACCTACCTGCACCTGCTTCCTGTGTGAAAATGATAACACCTGACTCACAGGGTAATTGTTAAGACAAGGTGAGACAACCCCCATGAAACTCCTTGGTGTGATTCTAAACCATCATAAAAGCACTTTCTAATATTTAAAAACATCACACATGGTTAAATTATTTTACTTAAAGAAGTTTGATAAATGATTGTTTCTATGAGGATGTTTCTCTGTCATTGTGTTTGTAATGTTTATCATTGACTTTAATGAAGACTTAAAATTCATGTTTATTAAATCTTCAGGTTGACCCCAAGTTAGAAGCTAAATATGATTATCAATTGGATAACAAATTTCTGTCCAAGTTTTTCTTTCTTTCTTGAATATATTTCATAGGATTTTGTTTTTCCCTCTGTAGTATCACTACCATAGTCCACACGGGATATATTTTTATTTGTGTGTCTTCATCCTTCACTAACTTGTGAAGTTTTTCAGAAGAAAACCTCCTTATTCAGTTTGGGAAACCAGATGATGAATAGACATTATTCAGAGAATTACAATACAGTGGCATGGCTGAAATGCTTAGGTCCTGTGGAAGAGAATTAATTGAACTCAGCTATACACAAAATTAAATCTAAGATTTAATGGATGCCTGACTTATATAAGAATATTTCCACCACTGTGTCTAGAATGGATTAGAGGGAGACAGGAAAGAAAGTGAAGATCCAGGCAGGAGATCATGCAAGCCCAAGATAATCATAGCATGGGCAAAGGTCACCCACAGAGGTGAGCAGAATTAGAAGGGCTTGAGATGTCATTGGGAGGTAGAACCAAGAGAGCTAGATTTTGTTGCTTAGTTATAAGTATATTGAGGGGTGGAGGTCTGAATGTTGGTGAAATCCCTAGAGTTAAGACTCCATGAAAATATCAACACCCATGCCACAAAGGAAAAAAACTCTGTGGATTTGCCAGATTTAGAGTTTGTTGATAAAAGTCAAATAATCCAAGAAAAAATAGTGACTCTTTTCTTATTTTATGTCCTCCACTCAGCTTCCTCCTTTCTCACTTACTTCTTGGGTGGCTTATTAGCAAGCTAAATGCAACACAGTCAAGTTGAGAAGAACAGTGACTTAGTGATGAATGAGTGCCTTATTCTTCTAGTTGGTCAAACACTTTACTGAGTAATTACTGTTGATGGTGATGGTGGTCCATCTGGAGCTGTCACTGTGAAGAGACTGGCTGCAGCGAGGGAGGCATGGCTGGGATTGGGTGCTTGGAGTGGTATGGAACCAGTGGGAGTCAGGGACAAATGGGATCCCCACCCCCTACTGAGGTGGCAGGGTGAGAGCCCTGTGCTCCCAGGCACAACTGCAGCCGCCCAGCTGCGGCTGCATACCCCAGCATCCCTGTGCTTTTAGGAGGCTGGTAAGCCCCCCTGCCCCTGCAGACTCAGAAGTGCCTGCTCCCACTTCCTGGCCTCTCCCCACTCCCACCGCCCACTGTGATTTCCAAACAAAGTTGGGGTCAAGCCTGGGTGCTGTCATGACCTGGTAGGTATGTGTGCACTCAGGGAGACACTGACATGCCAGCTCCCTGCTGCCTTGGCACCCTCCAGACTTTAGGTGCTGACGAGCATGGGAGGGAGGCCAAGAGGGGGCTGAGGGTAGTTGGGTGCAGGCCTGCAGGTGCCCCTTGTCAGGAACAGCCTGGGAGCCATGGACGACATGATTGATGGTGGCAGGAGGCAGACAGGCTCCTGGGTGGAAAGGGGCAGGTCCCCAGTGAAGCCTCACCTCCAAGCCAGGGATGGCCTGAAGCTGGGGGCTAGGCTATCAGTTCTGGGTGGAGACTGTGGCCCAGAGTGAGAACTTATGGTGCTTTTCCTCAGCCCACCTATGGAGCAATCAACATGTACTTTCCCCTTTCTGAAGCTCTTAAAAACCCTGGACACAGCCAGACCCACAGAGACATTGGGACGACCTGCCTGGAGAAAGGAGCTACCCACTGCGGGTGTCCTCTCTGCTAAGAGCTGGACACTTGTCAGTACAACCTGCCTGCAAAAGGAGGTACTCACTTTGGGTCTCCTGAGAGATGTTTTGTCTCTCAATGAAACTTCTCTCCACCTTGCTCACCTTCCACTTGTCTGTGTACCTCATTCTTCCTGGCTGGGACAAGAATTCAGGACCTGCTGAATGCTGGGACTGGAAGAGCTGTAACACAAGCAGGACTGAAACATGCTCCCACCACTCGCCAAATTGAGGGCAACAAGGAGAGAAGAGCTGTGGTCCTTTGGGGAGCCCAGACCTAGGGGCTCCCTGAGCTAGGGCTGTGACACCCTCTTTGGAGCTCTGTGGCTCCTGGCATCTGCAAGATTCTGGGTGCCACTGCATTCCCCTAATCCAGACACGGATGCCCGCAGTGAAAGCTGTGTGAGGTACATCTAGTCTAGCTCCAGCCTCACACAAAGCCAGCACCTTTGTCAGTACCTGGAGCTGCCCACCCAGCCATAGCAGCCAGTGTGCTTGGTGTGTGCAGTGGCCGGATCCTGCACTCACTTGCCCTCACACCCCTCACCTCTCTGGGCCTGGCTTGCCCTTGGCACGTATGGGATCTGGGCTGGTAGTGCAACCCAAGTGCAGCCTGCCAGCCCGAGTGGGCAGAACAAGCCCGGGGGTGTGAGCAATACTCAGGCAGAAGGTGTGCCCAGCCACAGAAGTTTCCAGCTGGTGCAGCAACACCTCATGCATCCTGTGACACCATGAGCTGACCCAAGGGATACTAGTGGTTTTGACAAAAATTACTAAGTTGATTATAAAATGTTTGAACGTGGTTATCAACAATAAAATTAGCAGAATTGTGACAGAGAAATGATTTTAATTGCCTACAATTTCTAAAAATAGTATATGTGCATTACTTGCATGACAAAAATGAGGCAGAGCATGATTTTCTAAGAAGAGGAATTTGCTGGGGAAAATTCTGTCCAGTGTTTAAATAAGCCAGAAGTTTCAGGAGGATTCTTTTTTTTTCTTTAATAATCCGTAATCAAAACTACTGATACATCTTTTTTCCTTTTTTTTGTTTAAACCATGTTCTTGTTTTGAATCTAGATAAAAAATAAAATATCTCTACAGTTATTCTTAAAGGCCATAAAGCAGTGACAATTCTACACTGATTCATGAAAACTTTCTGCTCATGAGTTGTAATTGCAGGGCTAATCCTAGGTAATGGGAACCATCAACAATCTTTTTAGGAAATGACGATGTTTTGATCTTTGCTGCAGGGTCTTTCTAGGTTTTAGCTTCTTGAGACGAAGCAGAGGTCTACTGAATGAAGGCTTCGATTTCTGGGGTTTAAAAGACCTTGTTGGAATCAAGCCTCTTTGGGATGAAGTACATTCAGCTGAGTTTGTATTAATTGATGAGATCGCAAGAGATGCTTGTCTAAAATCTTTAACAAATACTGAAACAAGAAATTCTGTTCACTTTTCTTAGAAACATGCACTGGAAGAGACCTCTATGGACTATTCTATTTATTTCCTGGCCTCCTAGCAAACTTGATCTAAGCTTCCCAAATAGGTTCAGCCATGCTGCAAGAGTTTTTCTGCAGTGTACCCGTGAAGTAATAGAGAGGCATGTTGGCATCAGGAAACACACCACAGGGCAGTGCTAGCCCTTTATATGCATCTTGAAATTACAGCCATGCACTCTGGAGTTATGTTTTTTTCCTGTGTCTGATGTTTTAATGCCTTCTTTTCCAGGTGGTACTAACTGTGGAGGAGGTGCTTAAACTTCACTTCCCAGGCTGACGAGGACTTGATGTCCAGGGCCACATCCTCAGGGCTCACCATGGGCTGTCCACTATTTATCAGAGTTTCTTTTCCTTCCTTTCTTTCTTTCTTTCTTTCTTTCTTTCTTTCTTTCTTTCTTTCTTTCTTTCTTTCTTTCTTTCCTTCTTTCTTTCCTTCCTTCCTTCCTTCCTTCCTTCCTTTCTCTCTCTCTCTCTCTCTCTCTCTCTTTCTTTCTTTCCACAGAGTCTCGCACTGTTGCCCAGGTTGGAGTGCAGTGGCAGAATCTCGGCTCACTGCAACCTCTGCCTCCAAGGTTCAAGTGATTCTCCTGCTTCAGCCTCCCAAGTAACTGGGATTACAGGTGCCCTCCACATGCCCAGCTAAATTTTTTGTATTTAGTAGAGATGGGGTTTCACCACGTTGGTCAGGCTAGTCTCAAACTCCTGACCTCAGGTGATCCGCCCACCTCTGCCTCCCAAATTGTTGGGATTACAGGCGTGAGCCACCGTGTCCAGCCTTATCAGCATTTCTTATTAATTTTTGGCAATGCCTCTTTTACAGATATTGCTTTACTTCCGGTGTCTTTACCTCGGCCACAGAGACAGGTGTTCAGTTTCCTGGGGGCTGCAGGCGAGGCCCCAGTGTACCCACAGTGCAGCTAGTGAAGCGGTCATTGCAGGCAGGAGGGGACAGCATCCCCCTCAGCAGGAATGCACAGGTGAAGCCCCATCAGCACCTGGAGCTGTTCACCGTTGCTCCACGGACACCCCTAAAAATGCCCTGACACAGATGACTGGCTGGGAGGCTCCATGGAGGGACCTGTGTTTGTCCATCCGGAAGCTGTTCTCCAAGATCCCCAGCACCCAGCCCGTGAGTCCCTGTGTGCCCCCCTGCCTCGATCTGCAGGATTTGAGGCTGCTGTGAAGACCAGTTAAGTCCTGGAAAAGCAGCTAGGGGCTGCTGACCAAATAGTTGCTGCTGCCACCCACGATGAATATGGCATCTGGAAAGTTTTCCTTTGAAATTAGATTATGTTTCACAGATCAATAGCTTCTTCTTTATTTAATCTTCCCGAGGGTGATAGCAAGCTAGGGAGAGAAAGGAACACAGCTTTATGAAACCTACCCGTTTGTTTGCTGGCTCAGGTGTCTGCCACTTTCACACCAGCATCGGGGAGAATTCCTCACTCTCCTGTCTCTCCCTCATTTCTGTGGCCACGTGTGGCCGCTGAATGCATTGGTACTAGGCTGGCAACCAGGGCAGGATAGGGAGCCAGCTTGCGGCGGGGAGGCTCGTCCTGCATCCTCGACTGGGCTCCAGCTGCCTGACGACTGGAGGATGGAAGTGCCAGCCTCTGGTCTAGAACTAGGCCCCTGGGGCAGCACCATGGCCGGCACCGTCCATCAGCACTTGCCTGGAAGCGGCAACAGTGCACCTTAGGGGATGTGGGGCTCCCCGGCTGGAGAAGCACCTCCCCTCTATCTTCCTCAGTGTTAGGCTGCAATTCGTTCCCATCCTGCAGGAAAAATTAAAAAACTCAGATCTCATCTTTGCCTTCAAGATCATTTGCCCAAATCTGGGAGCACAACTTCCTCCCGGAGGTGGAGAAGCACAGTCTGTGTGAGCAGCAGGCCTACCACCGCCAGCCCTTTTGGATATGCTGGGAAGTGAGTCCACTCTGCTGGAGTCCACGCCCAACAAACTTCACAGAAGCCAGTGCTCCCAAACACTGGCTTAAAGAGGACAAATAAGTCATTTAAAGAAAGATATTGTATGGTGTTACCTGTCCATCATAAAAAGGTCTAGCCTATATGGTTTTATAACTTTGCCAAGTCTTATTGTGGTGTTTGAGTTTAGCCTGGACAGTGGCTAAATTTGGAGTTCCTTATTTATTTATACTTTCATGCAAGAGGGTCACAGTGTGTGTGGACAGAGGCAAGTGTGTGTGTGCACAGATTACTGATCTGCCTGGGTGAGGATCCTTCCTTCTGGCTGCCTCGGACCTTTGGTCACAAACAGACCTTTCCATAGTTTGGACAGATTGAGTTTTCCCAACTAATGTTGCTTCTCCAGGAATGAAGAACATGGGGCTCCAGGACCATGGGGTCAGTCTGATCAGTCCTTTGAAAAAATGTTTTATTAAGTTTTTAAATTTTTTATTGTGTTCATGTCAGAGCTCCACACCTTCTGTCTTATGAGACATGCTCTGTCCAAGGGAGGCTGGTGAGCCCAGGGGCTGGGGAGGTGCATCGCGGCGTGGCCTCTGGCATTTCTTTATGACAGTATCCTTCCAGCCATCGTAGCCTGCTCCGTGCAGAAGCATGGTTTCAAATTCTGCCCTTGAAACATGGATTAAGCAATGTTGCTAATACGTATTTGTCCCTGCGCTGTCAAACATTTCACTGATTCTGGAGTCTGCAGACAGCTTAATAGCCAGGTCCTCTGTCAGCATGACTGCGGCTGTGTCTCCTTTGCTTTAAGATGCCATTGAGATTTATTGGAGAAATAGGTGCAGAATGATACCTAGTTAAGAACAGCACCTGGTTATGTATATATCACCACAACTCACGGACATCCAAAGTGACCAGATGAAACGGACAGACCCTGCTTGCCAACAGGCACCAGCCTCAGTGTGGGAGGTGAGAGCACCAGCCCCTGCCCATGTCTCCGCCACACTGTGCACACGGCCTGTGGAACACGGGCACCTCTGGTTGCAGAAACTGGGATCCGCTAGTGATGGAATTCCTGAGATCATTGATGTAATTGATTTTACTTTTTTTCTTTTTCAAAATACAGTGTAATTGCTCTTCAAACACAGCACCTTTAGAATAGTGTTGGTTTCTCTGTGTATGATTCTCTAAGACATTCTTCCATTTTCTTTCTCTGTAGCTTTTAGTATATAAGAAATAGGTGGCCAGGCGCGGTGGCTCACGCCTGTAACCCCAGCTCTTTGGGAGGCAACGTTCATGAAGACTCACCGGAGTCACTGAAATTAAGCCATGCAAAGGGGGCCTCCTCACTTCTGCCTTCTCAGGGCTGCCCTTGTGCCTTCCCCATTTGTATTGGCTGCGTCCGTCTTCACCCCACTGTCCATGTTCAAAACCTTGACTTTGTTTAAATTTCCCTCTCCCTTTCTCCCAACAGCTACATAACTTCATTCCATAAAAATTCTTCCTTATCAATGTCTCTAGCATCAAATCCATTGCCACTGCCCTCAATTAGAAGCAGTGCTTGGTTCAGATTTCCAGTATATTCTGTGTGCGGCAGCCATGGGAATCCTCGTTCAAGCTTTCATCATATCAGCCTCCTAGTAGAAGATTTCAAACACTTTTCCTTGCTTATGAGATAATATTCCAAGCTGCTTGTTTGGAATTCAAGGATCTAATGTCACCCTGATTTACTTCAGCCTAAGATGACTGAATTGACACTTTGCATTATTGCACTCCAATAATGTTTAAGTCCTAATGTCTAATACTAAGAAAAACTGGCTAATTAAATGCTGCTGATAGTGTTTCTATTTCTACATTTTTGTTTTGGTAAAAATATTTTAGTGAGACTTATGGTTACATAAAACTTCTGCTTTTCAAATAAAGAAGTTTGAAAAACTAAGCAATTACATTGCTTGATATAATAGCCCATTATGCTGCTTCCGTCCTGCATGGAGTCACATTTCTGCTGGTCGGTAGCCTAGAAGCTGCACCATTTTTTCTGAAGTCCTGAGGTCACCTGCAGAAGAATCTCAGCAGTCCAGAGGAATGGCTGGCACAGCCAGCGAGCATGACTCATGGAACCTGGAGACCCTGCTGTGGATTCCCAGAGACGCTGGACGAGGGAAATCTGAAAGTCTGAGCTTACTGCAGAGCTGGGTATAGTAGCTGAAGTTACTGTTATTTATAAAATAAAGGGAACTATAGCTGTTGGAGGGCACAGGAGTCTTGGATACATGGGTTAGAGGAACTTGCTAATTCTCAATTCTGTGTATCCTTCACTGTAGCCAGCTGATAGATGGGCTTATTTGTGAACATGCCTAACACATGCTAGATTTTCTGACCTGGGCGACTTCCTGTCCTCTCCACATACCTGTCACATCTTTCAGAGCTGACCTAAGCCCCACCTGCTACCCGATGTTGCCACAGGTTCCTAGGAACCTCTGAGCCATGCTGCTGGTTAATTTTGCTTAGACAAAGCAGCAGAGTCAGTCCTTGCTGGAGCTATGGGACCTGCTAAGTGGGCTCCTGTTTCCAGTTTAAAGCTTTTCATTTGGAGGAAGGGAGCTCTTTTGAATTACTAGTTTAGTACAAATTTCTCAGGGTGAGATAACTGGGTCAGACTATGAATGCCATCATAGTTGTAAACCATAATTTGGAGCAGTAGTGATTTGGTTTAGAGTTTGAAATAATTAAAAGATCTATTTTATTTTATGCCAAAGTTTATTTCCATGATTTATGCATTCTTCATACTCACTGGAAATACCTCTTGTGCTGCTATAACAGAATACCACAGACTGGGTACTTACAAAAAAACAGAAATTTATTTGGCTCATGGTTGTGGAGTCTGGGAAGTCCAAGACCAAGGGGCCCACATCTAGAGAGGGCCTTCTTGGCCAGGCCATCCCACGGTGGAAGATGGAAGGGCAAGAGATGGAACTTGCAGCACCCCCAAGCCCTTTTATAATTGGCATTAACTCATTTATGAGGATGGAACCCTCATGACCTAGACACCTCCTATTAGGTTCCAGCTCCCAACACTGTTGCATTGGGGATTAACTTGCCAAAAAGTGCTGTGGTTTACATGTGTCCCCCAAAAAGCATTGTCCCCAAATGCTTTTGGGGGGGACACATTCAACCATAACACTTCTCATTTGAAGTTCCACTTCTGCTGTCATTATTACTATTTATTTTATTCCTACATGCAGTGGACATACACTAGGGTAATCACCCATGTGGAATACCCTGTATAAGTCCCATCTCTTGAGTGTGCTGGAAGCTGTGACTTGCCAAGACAATATGGCAAAGCTGAGGGGGATGTCATTCCCTTGACGAGCTTACATTATATAGGCTTTGTCTTGGCAGGCTGGAGACAGAGATTCTTCTGCCTGCCCTAAAAATTTAAACTTTGCTGTGTGAGAGGGCTCTGCATTCTGGGAAAGGGCCACATGGCAAGGAAGAGAGAGTGGCCCTGGCTGACAGCCAGCAGCGAAACAGAAATCTTAGACCTACAACTGCAAGGAACTGGGTTCTGCCAACAACTGTGTGAACTTGGAAGAGGACTTTGAGCTCCCCAAGGTATCTGGCTGATACCTTGATTGTCACCTTGTGAGACCCTTAGCTAAGAGCCCAGTTTAGCTGTGCCCAACGTCCTGACCCATGGAAATTGTGAGAAAATAAATGTGTGTTATTCTAAGTTGCTAATGTGGTAGTTTGCTCTGCATTTGTGGAAGGCTGAAAGACATACATATGTTAATCTCTGGAATCTGTAAATGCAATATTGTTTTAAAAAAGCATCTTTATAGATGGAATTAAATTAGGGATCTTGAGATGAGGACATTTTCTTCGATTATCCCAGATATATCACAAAAGGCCTAGGAAGAGGGAGGCAGAGGGAGATTTGAAAGGCTGAAGAGGAGGAGGCAATGTGATCACAGAAGAGCTTGAAGTGATGTGGCCATGAGTCAAGGAAGGCTGGCAGCCACCAGAAACTGGGAGAAGCCAGGAACAAATGTTTCCCTTGAGCCTCCGGAGGGAGCGTGGCCCATAAACACCTTGATTTTGGCCCAATGATGCCAATTTCAGACTTCTAGCCTCCAGATGGAAAGACAAAAAAATTGTGTTGATTAAGCCCCCAAGTTGGTGGAAATTGTTTACAACTACCACAAGAAACTAATACAATGTCCATAGATAACAGCTACTTGCCAATAACCACAATTTGGTGAGCACTTAAGATGGATGAGATTCTGGGATAAACACCAGTATATATTTCTCAAACTTGCTTCCAACTTACATATGGGTTGACTTGTTTTCAGAGAGATAAAGTGACTTCTCAAAGGTCACATGTTTGGATAGTGGCAGAGCTCACATCTGTAGGGTTCCACATTCCACACCCTTTACTCTTATACCATGCTGCTTGAAAGGACCAGCTTACTTAACGCATTTAGTTGTGACTCATCCATAAAACCAACCGATTGCTACTAGCCTGGCAAGTCCGATGAGATAAACTTTCAGATGCTGAAGCCCCAGAGATGTGTCTCCACATTGCTGGTCAGGGAGCACAGTGCTTTGTCCCCCTCCAGGGTGCTCAGCGAGGCACCAGCAGCAAGTGTACGTAGCTACAGAATCACTGCAAAATGAGGCCAATGTCTCTGACGGGATCTTAGTCAAAGGAGATAGTCATGTCCTTAATACTTATAGAAAGGGGAACTCTCGTAATGGTATAAGAAGTGACTGGTGGGTGAAGTAAAAAAGTGGATATTGAGTTTTAATGGTAGGACATAGAGAACCATTGCATCATGGAGGGATGGACTTCAGGAAGATTAATTGGGCAGCGTCTACATCAGTTCAGGTTGCCATAACAAAATACCATAGATTGAGTGGCTTCAAAACAGAAATCTATTCTCTCACAGTTTTGGAGTACAGAAGTCTCAAATCAGAGTGTCAGCATGGTTGGGTTCTGGTAAGACCCACTTCTTGGCTACAGATGGCTGTCTTCTTGCTATGTCCTCACATGGCTTTTCCTGGGGGTACATGTGAAGAGAAGGGAAGATTTTTCTATGTCTTCCTCTTCTTTTAAGGGCACTAAATTCCATCCTGAGGGCACTGCACTTGTGACCTTATCTAAACCTCAAGGGTCCTATCTCCAGATAGCATTCCATTGGAAGTTACGGCTTCAACATGTGAATCTCGGAAGACACAAACATTTGGTCTGTAACAGGCAGCAATATTAGGATAGCTTTGAGATACTGGAAGCCAGGGGTATTATGTGTTACTTGATGCCAATATCAGTTACCACCTCAGACATTAGTCTATTTTAAAAAAATCTGTAATTATTCAAAATGCCATAGGTCAGCAACCTGGGTGCTTCTTCTGTTGGGCTCAGCTGGGATCATTCGTATGACTGCAGTCTTCTCATGACCTGACTTGGAGTATAAAGCTATAAGATCTCATCCAGGTTTGGAAGTTGGTTCCAGCTGTTGGCCAGGGTGCCTCAGTTCTCTTCCACATGGTGTGATATCTTATTTCCCAGTAGCCAAACCATCTTTGCAAGACAGTCACAAGGAAGTGTTTTAAGTGACCAGAGTGGAAGTTGCTCTGAACTTAGCTCTGAAAATGTCACTCTTACCCATTGCATTAATCAGACCAATGTACAGAGGCAGCCTAGATTCAAGAGTGTAAAGCCGTCAACTGCATCTTGATGAGAACAGTGACAGCTTTACATGGCAAAGGGCCTTGGACAGATGCAGAGAAGTATACTTCATGGGGTCATAGTTAATACACGCTACTGCAGCCAGTACCAAGGCTTTGCAATTTTTCAGGACAATTATAATATGAATTTGAGTTGAGATGTTCATAAAAGAAATGGAGAGAGAGAAAGGAATGATCTCAAGTGTTAGGGTAGAGACTAGGATCCTGACTACGGGTAGGAAGCATAGCCTCAGAGGATAAGAAATGACCCTCATGCATTAAATGTTGGAGTCCTGGAGGCTTTGATGCCATTGTGAGAAATAGGAAAATCCGAACAACAGGCTTATGGGCCATAGAGCGGAATTGCTCTAATGCCTGTTTATGCAACTTTAGAATTTTCTAGGAGAAGTTAATATAACAATTACTTGAAAATGATAGATAATGTATTGGGTAGAACTTCAGTACTAAAAGGTAAAATTTGAGTCTGATTGACAAAGTAGAGATAAGATAATTGGTTTAAGAAAAAAACTTACATATTAGTGGCAGAAGAAAGACAAGCTTCAGAAATAAACCAAAAGGGCTGTGGATATCATTAAAGGCAGTGGAAGAAAATTTTGAGAAGGAAGAGATGCCATATGATTCAGAGAGATCACGAAGAACATAATATAAGAAAAGCCATTGGCTTAGGGGATTAGAAGGTGAAAGGTAATATTGAAATATCTAATTTTATCATATTTCATCCAATTTATGATTCCATTGATCATAAGACTAATTCCTATTTCAGACATGCTAAAATGTGAAAAAATGTTTTTTCTTATAACTGAAAAATTATTGTAGCATATAGGAAGCAAAGCCAGATTGACAGAGAAAGAAGTGGCAGTATATGACAAGGAAGGGGACTGTGAAGAAGTAGTGTAATTATTTTAAAGATGTTTAATGAAAGAAAATATAAACTAGGAAACAGATGCAAGATCTGAAATAAAATTTTGTTTGTTTGCTTGTTTGTTTATTTTCAGATTACGATTTGTTTGATTTCAGACAGACAAGAAAGAACCAGTGGAGACGGAAGAGAGAATTGAAGATAAAATAAAATTTTAGAAGGAGGAAGAAATAGGGTTAAAACCTAAGGGAAGATTTTAGCTTTGGAAATAAAGAGATTTTTGTTTTTTATTTTTTATTTTCTCTACGTAAAGAAGAAAATGGAATCTCTGGTTCCAGTCATAATGGAGAAGCTCGAATTAGAATAATCACCCCTCTCTCCTAAAACAACCATAAAAGCTGAACAAATTATGTAAAGCAACAGTTTGATGGAAGTGGTGGGAAATGCTGTGCATAAGACTTCAGGGGCTACCGTCTCTCAGAGAAGGGAAATATACAAAATTATCTCCATACTCACCTCAGAAAAACACAGGAGGAATAGAATCCAAGAAGACAGTGGCAGTTGTACTAGCTGAGGACACACGGGTCGGATCCAAGCCTGCTAAAG
Source organism: Pan paniscus (assembly GCF_029289425.2). NCBI lineage: Eukaryota > Metazoa > Chordata > Mammalia > Primates > Hominidae > Pan > Pan paniscus. The sequence goes on along the minus strand of NC_073266.2, from coordinate 93,609,827 downwards.
CCGTTGGTCTAAGAGGGCAAAAGTACCGTGGTGAAGGAAATAACAAAGAAATCACTCATACATTCATAGAACATTTCTCTCAATTACGGGCCAATTTCTAGGCTGCATATTTGCAAAGAAACTTTGTAAGAAATAAGAGCTGGCAAGATAAAGAGATGAACAAAGATTTCAACCACGGAGGGTCTGAGGGAAAAGTAGTTAGAGTTCAAGCCCTGACCTGGAGGAAGAGCCTCGATATGTTATCTGGTCTATCAGTAGAGGGCCCAGAGTCCATGTCCCAGGACAAGGTTACACTCTAGAAATAAATACCATTTCTTAGGAATAAGTACCATGCACTAGGAATATACAACATAATCAAATAGATATTCTGGATCTGAAAAATACAATATCTGAAATGGAGAGTTATTGGATGAGTGTAACAGAATACTGAACTTGATAGAATACAGAGTTAATGAGATAGAAGAAAAGCAAACAAACAAAAATCCAAACTTAAGGCAAAGAGAAAAAAAAGTTAAAAAAATGGAAAACCTAGAAGAGACATGGGATAAAGTCAAAGGGTCGAACATACGTGTAACTGGAGTTCCAGAAGGCACGATGGGGGATATTGGAAAAGAAATAATGTGAAAATAACATGGCTGAGAAATTTTCAAAACTGATAAACAACATCAGCTTACTGATTTTAAGAAGCTCAAAAACCCCAGTTTTGATAAATATAAAGCAAATCATGCCTGGGCACCTAGGTACTTCCAACTCAGTGTACTAAACCACTGCCCTGCCCACCCACCCTCCAAAAAAAAGTCGGGGGGGGGAGAGAGAGAGAAAGAGAGAGGAGACAGAGAGAGAAACTAAAAGTAGCCAGAGTTAGAAGGCACAAGGTAACAATAATAAGACTTAAAACTGATTTTTTATAGAAACTATGAAAGCCAGAAGACAATAGAATGGCATGTTTAAAGTGTGAAAGGGGGAAAAAAACTACATATAAAATTTTATAGTCAGAGAAATCATCCTTTAGAAATAAAAGCAAAATAAATAATTCAGTTAAACAAAAGTTGAAATAATTCAATGCCAGCGTGAGTTATTTCAAGAAATAATAAAGGTAGTTCTTGAAGCTAAATAAAATAGCTTCAGTTTCCAGCCTCTAGGTTTCAAAATATCATACAATGCTATTGTAATAAAAACAAGATAGTACTGGCATAAAAACAGACACATTGACCAATGGAACAGGATTGAAAGCCTAGAAATAAACCCAGTTATTTAGGGTTGATTGATTTTCTCCAGAGGTGCCAAGAACACACAATGGGGAAAGGATAGTCTCTTTAATAAATGGTCTTGAGAAAAGTAGATATCCATATGCTGAAGAATAAAATTGGACCCTATTTCACACTATATAAAAAAATCAACTCAAAAATGAATAAAAAGACTTAAACATAAGACCTGGAACTATAAAGCTACTAGAAGAATGTTGAGAAAAAGCTCCATGACACTGGTCTGGCCAATAATTTCTCAGATGTGACTACACAAACTCAGGCAACAAAACCAAAAGTAGACAAGTGGGATTATATCAAACAAAAAAGGTTTCTGCATAGCAAAGGAAGCAATCAACAGAGTGAAGAGAGAATCCATGGAAAATATTTGCAAACCATACATCTAGTAAGGGGTTAATATCCAAAATATGTAAGGAACTCAATAAACTCAGCAAGAAAATAGATAATTTGATTTCAAAGATGGGCAAAGGGTCTGAACAGATAGTTCTCTAAAGAAAAGATGTGAAAGGCAACAAATATATTAAAAACCTTTGACATCTCTAATCATTAGGGAAATGCAAATTAAAACCATAATGAGATATTACCAAACACCTGTTAGTATGGCTATTATTAAAAGATGAATGATAAGTGTTGGTGAAGAATGTGGAGATAAGGAAATCTTGTACCCTGTTGGTTGGAATGAAAATTAGTACTCATTTTGGAAAACTGTATGAAGGTCCCTCAGAAAACTAAAAATAGAATTACTATAAGATTCAGCAATCACAATTCTGAGTATTTAGCCAAAGAAATTAAAATCATTATGTTGAAGAGATACCTGCATTTGTATGTTCATTTCAGCATTATTCACAATAAATAAAATATGGAAGCAACCTAAGGGTCTGTCAGTGGACGACTGGATAAAGAAAATGGTGTATATACACAACAGAATACTATGCAGGCCTAAAAAAGTGGGAAATTCAGTCATTGGTGGCACTGTGGATGGAACTGAAGGACATACGCTAAATGAGATAAGCCACAAACAAAAAGACAAATGCTGTATGACCTCACTTATATGTCGAATTTTAAAAGTCGATCTTATAGAAACAGAGAGTAGAATTGTGGTTGCCAGAGGCTGGAGGAGGGGCGGGAGTGGGGAACAGGAAGTTGTTGATCCAGGGGGAAAAGTCTCAGTCAGACTGAAGGAATAAGTTTTTAGTGATCTGTTGCAGTGCATGGTGACCGCAGTTAATAATAATGTACTGTGTCATTCAAAATTCATGAAAGAATAGATTATTAATTTTCTCAGCACAAAAGAGAATAATAAATTGGTGGAGGTTATAGGTATGTTAATTAGCTCAATTGAATCTTTCTATAATATATACATAGATCAGGCCGGGCGCGGTAGCTCACACTTGTAATCTCAGCACTTTGGGAGGCCGAGGTGGGCAGATCACGAGTTCAGGAAATCGAGACCATCCTGGCCAACACTGCGAAACCCCGTCTTTACTAAAAATGCAAAAAAATCAGCCGGGCGTGGTGGCGGGCACTTGTAGTCCCAGCTACACGGGAGGCTGAGGCAGGAGAATGGCGTGAACCTGGGAGGCGGAGCTTGCAGTGAGCCGAGATCGCGCCATTGCACTCCAGCCTAGGTGACAGCAAGACTCCGTCTCAAAAAAAAAAAAAAAAAAAAAATATATATATATATATATATGTGTGTACATATATGTGTATATATATAGATACATAGATATAGATATAGATCAAAACATCACATTGTACTCCAAAATTATACATAATTAGTACTTGACAGTTACAAATAAATAAATAATAGATATTTTTAAAAAGACTTTTTTAAAAAGAAAATGACTCCAGATAGGATAACACTGCAGGAAGGAAGGACTCTACTGAAAGGGATAAATATATTGGTTTTCTAAAACAACAACAAAAATACTATCTTATGTAGTTTATAATACACACACGTGCATATATATAATATGTAGAATATAGTAGTATATCAAAATAGCGCAAAGGGCAAAAGAAGAGAAAAGGCACTGGACAATTTTAAGGTGCTTGTCATGTTTCAGTAGTGGTAAGTTAATTGGTTTACAGTGGATTGTGGTAAGTCAGGAGTGCCTTTTGTAATCTTTAGATGTCTAGGATCTAAAATAATAACTTTATAAGTTATTATTTTAACTAAATAATAACTAAAATAATAACTTTAAAATACATAAATTAGGAAGCAAATAGAAGATTTGGATTTTAATAATTTGCTCTATAGGTGGGTGTGGAGGCATGTGCCTGTATTCTCAGCTACTCGGGAAGCTGAGGCAGGAGGATTGCTTGAGCACAGGAGTTCAAGGTTGCAGTGAGCTATGATGCCACCACTGCACTCTAGCCTGCATGACAGAGTGAGACCCTGTCTCAAAACAAAAAAGGAAAAATTAATAATAATTTGCTAGATGAAGGTTATACAGCAATGGAAAAGTTGAAAAACAAGAAACGGAAAAGTGGTACCAAAGGTGGAGTGAAGACACAAAGAACAACATCTGTGCAAAGGCCGGTCTGGATCTTCTTGAAAAAGCAAAATTGAAGGCAGGGAATCAGCAAGTGGGGACCAGGATGTGAGTGTGGAAGGAGCGAGAGGAGGTTGGAAATGGTGTTGATGCAGGAGCTAGACTGAAATTATTTAGGCAAATAGTGAAGGTAACAGAGTCTTCGGTAAGGCCTCCCTTTTATCAAAAAGCAGCCCCCAAATCATTTCTTTTCTAACAAAGAGCAGCCTGTGAAATCGAGCTACAGACAGAGATAAGCAAGCTAGAAGCTTGAACAGGTGAATGCTGGTAGCTGTGCCAATAGGAAACGGCTACCTGAGGGCCAGCCGTGTTCAACATGGAGGCTTCATTTTCCTTTTCTCTGTCAATCATGTGTGCAGTAAAGAAGCAGGCACCATGGCATCAGCCAGGTAGAGAACCCATTTGCATAATAAAAGGTGAGGGCGGGACGGCCAGCTTCTTTGCACACTATGCAAGTGGTACGCCTGGTCCAACCGATCTCTCATGCCCTATGTAATCAGATACCAGCTCCTCAAGCTCATCTATAAAACCCCTTGCATTTCACCAGGGAACCTGAAGACCCACTTGGGAGCCCCATCTCTTTGTAGGAGAGAGAGCTTTTGTCTTCTTTTTTCTCTCACCTATGAAACCTCCGCTCTTAAACTCACTTCTTGTGTGTCCACGTCCTCGACTTCCTTGGCGTGAGACAATGAACCTCGGGTATTGACCCGAGACAATGACGCAGCTTCAGTGTTGAATGGAATAAAAGGAATATGTGTTTTTCATTGGGGTGACTACAAAGATAGTAGTTGGGACTAGAAAATATGTTATTTTGTGCAGCCAATGCTCCTAGTTTAGAACTTTCTTCCAGAAAAGCTAGGCAGATGGGAATGCAAGCAGATAAAGCAAATGAAAGGGTTTACCCATGTTTGTGGGCTAATACGCACATAGGTCAGGAGGATGAAGAGAGGGCCCTCGAGGAGATGACCTGCAGTGCTGTTCAAACAAATCATCTTTTTTTCTCTTTTGGATAGAAAGGAGATTGAGACCTAGAAGCAATATTCGTAGAGTCATAAGGAACAATAGTTTTATAACATGTCCTTGGCATTGTCCATGCAGCAATATTTTTCACAATAATTCTGATCAAGTTTTACATTTTAAGTACATTTTATATTTTAAGTACATTTTAAGTTTTATATTTTATGTACTTATTTAAAATAAGTAATCTGTACTTATTTTACACTTCATGGAATTTGTGACTGTATTGGAAAATCATCTTGTTCCATGTATCAGATCCATTTTATAAAGGTGGTAGAATGTAAATTTTTGTTTGCTAAATTATATTTTCATTCAATCATCACACATTTTTGGAGGGTTCGTCAGAGTCACTGCCCTACTGCAGAAATAGTATTTGACACATATTTTATTGAACACATATTTGCTGGGCACCCACCCTGTGCCAGGCACTGTGCTTTAACCTTGATTACATCAACAAAACAAACAGACTAGAAATAAAAACGTATGGGATTTTGATTCTAGGAGGAGGAGATAGATAATTAACCATAATAGTATAAATCAGTAAATTATGTTCACGAAGAAGTGCTAAGCCTGTGGAAGGGGTAGAGGAAGATAGGAGGATGGAGCTACTGGGAGGTGAGTGAGTGTGGTTTGCATTTTAAAAACAGCATGATCATAGCAGCGATGATTGGCGGACATTGAGGAGTTAGTCATGTGCTTATCTCAGCCTAGACCAAGGGGAAGGCAGGACAAGTGTCCTGTGGGAGGAGACTGCCTGGCAGGTTCCAGGCGCTGCAGGAAGCCTGAGCAGCTGGGTGTGGTGGGGGTGGAGTGCGGGCTGGGAGAAAGCAGAGTCAAAGCGGTGAGAGGGGAGGGCAGACAGGTAAGCCTGCTGCCCGCGGGAAGACTTTGCTTGTGTTCCGAATGAGCAAAATGCGAGGCCTTGCAGGTTCTGAGCAAAGAAGGAGTCTGCCTTCACCTTCCTTAGGCCCTAATAGGGTTACTCTTGCTGCAGTGCAGGACTGGGAAGGGATGAGGATGGGAACAGGAGCAAGTTCAGAGGCTTCTCCCATGATCTGGGAGGAAGATTGACCTATAAGATCATGCAAATGCTGGGGACTGGTGGTTCCAAGTTCAGCCAAATGGCTGAGTGATTTCCAGGCACTGGATTTCACATTTTCTACAGTTCTTTTGGCCTTTCCCTTCCAGCAACAAGGCATCAGCTACGGCTTTAAAAAATAATGTCTCCAAAGGCCCAGAGGAGTGAGCCAGCAATGCATGGGAGGGAGGGAGAGCTGTCTGCAGGTGTGCGTGTGTGTGTGTGTGTGAGCGTGCACAAGTGTATGCATGGTGCCAGTCTGCTGGGGTTTTTTGCTTTTTTTTTTTCTCTTTAATGAGGGATGAAATAGCTTTTACAGAAGTTGCAGCCGAACTCCCCTTCTGGCCAATGGGCTTCACACTTCCTCTGGCTCTCTGGTGACAAGGTGTGGAAAGAGAGCATCTGACAGAGAGAAAGGGATAGTCTTGAATAGTTTAGTCCAAACCCCTAGCGCTGGCCATGTTGCTGCCTAAACAAGATCCAGGCTCTGCAGCAGGGAAGAAGGGATGCCTGCTCACTGGGAAACAATAGTGTCTGCCATCCCTTCCCAAGGGCTCCCCACTTCTCCCCACGTTCCAGGCCGGCCCATCCCTGGCCCAGCCTCAGCGAATGCTGCCTCCTCTGCACTCCCATAATTCCTAAGATCTTTCTGTATTCACTTTCTTTCTGGAATTTAACTTTTTTGAAACCCATGCTATTGAAACTGGTGTGCAAATCAGTGTGCCAAGCAGTATGGGAAACTGGCCGGGCGCAGTGGCTCACGCCTGTTATCCCAGCACTTTGGGAGGCCAGTGCAGGCGGATCATCTGAGGTCGGGAGTTCGAGATCAACCTTGCTAACATGGTGAAACTTCATCTCTAGTAAATATACAAAATTAGCTGGGCATGGTGGTGTGTGCCTGTAATCCCAGCTACTTGGGAGGCTGAGGCACGAGAATCGCTTGAACCCAGGAGGTGGAGGTTGCAGTGAGCTGGGATCATACCACTGCACTCCAGCCTAGGTGACAGAGTGAGACTCCATCTCCAAAAAAAAAAAAAAAAAAAAGGGAAACTAGAGGGGAAAAGGTCTCCTAGAGCAGCATTTTTTACCCACCTTTTTTCCCTTAAAATTATCTAATACATTTTCATGTAAAACAATTTTTTTTTAACATATCAAGGAATCAAACACAGATCTTGGACAACCTACTGAGAGGGGCCAAAAATGTTCAGGAAATTTTGGTCTTCTGTAGGACTGTTTTGGGATATGCCCCTGCTATCTGCTTGGCTGCATCTTCTTCCTCTGCTATTTGGGGCACTTTGGTGGACATTTTTGAAAAGCCTCGAATCCACCGTACTCATGTTTGACCCAGATGCAGCCGCTGTTCGTATTACTCTCACTGTAGTGCTAAAAAGAGGGGAGCCTGGAGAAGGAGTTTTTGCTGGAAAGCAAGCAGCTTTGGAAAGAAATAAAGAAAGAAAGGAGTGAGCTCTCCACTGAGTAGGTAGATCCTCTGTCGCTTATGTTGTCAGGGTCTCGGATGACTATCGCTGAGCTGCACCTGCAAATGCCTGGTAACACACGGATGCTGAAGTTCAGCCACTGTGTTGCATTTTTCATCGGAACACCAGCCTCTGCTCTCTCTTCTTCCACCTTTAACTATTCGTGGATGCCTTGCAATTGACACCTTACTATACGGAATTCTCTAATTTCCTGTTCAGCGAAGTTTAGTTTTTCTATCTTCGAAAGGGTTATTATACTTGATACTTGATACTTTACTGTGGATTACTTGTTTTATTGCTGGTCTGAGTTCTGTACCTCTTTTTTTTTTTTTTCTTAGGATTATAAAAACACAAGAGGTACTCAGGAAATACCATTTCATAGTTTATTAAAGTTTTTGATTAATTGATTATGATTATGATGATCTATTTTCCTTCCAAGCCTCTAATAGGCACAGAGAAAGCTCATTAGGTATTGGGGCTGTGGTGGTTTAGCTACCCCATTCCAACTGGCTACAGCTGAGGCTTCAAGAATGGCTGTCGCTGTTCACACTGTGCTCACTGTAGTGCTAAAAGGAATGGAGCCTGGAGAAGGAGTTTTTTTCTGGAAAGGAAGTAGCTTTGGAAAGAAAAAAAGAAGTAAGTGCTGATATGTTGAAATTAAAGAAATAGCCATTCTGACATAGAGACTCTGCTTTAGACCTATTGCTGAAGAGGCTACATAAAAAATATGTGCCACATTTTCTTTATCCAGTCTAACATTGATGGGCATTTGGAATACTATGCAACCATAAAAAAGAATGAGTTCATGTCCTTTGCAGGGACATGGTTGAAGCTGGAAACCATCATTCCCAGCAAACTAACTCAGGAACAGAAAAACAAACACCACATGTTCTTACTCATAAGTGGGAGTTGAACAATGAGAACATATGGGCACATGGAGGGGAACATCACATACTGGGGCCTGTCGGGGGTTGGGGGCAAGGGGAGGGATAGCATTAGGATAAATACCTACTGTAGACAACGGGTTGATGGGTGCAGCAAATCATCATGGCACATGTATACCTATGTAAAAAACCTGCACGTTCTGCACATGTATCCCAGAACTTGAAGTATAATAAAAAATGAAAATAAAAAAGCAAACATGCTAACTTGTGCCTATTTTGAAAATATTTCTTCACCAAAAATATTATGAATAGCTAATATTGTTTTCATTATTTTAGTTAAATGGATCATCTGCATGAACCTCACAGCAGCCCTAGGAGGCACACACTGTCACTGTCCCCACCATTCAGAAGAGGAAATAGGATTAGCAGGCCCAAGAGTTAGCCCACGGTCTCACAGCTACTGAGACATGGAGCTAGAATTTACATCCCAGGGTCCATAATGAAGTCGCTGTTCTAAACTTATGAAACTACTTTCCTCATAATTTCTCTTTCACCCAATTCTTCACTTTCCTGTGAGTGAAGGAGTTGGGGGCCTATGATGTCCACTTGGGCAAAAGACTAAGAGACCCCACCCAAAGCTGCTGTGTTTATCAGGGAAGCAGGAAATTAAGCACAACATAAAAAATAAAATTTCGATGAATCAAAAAAAAAAATAAAAAGGAACCTATGTAATGGGATAGAATATTTGCAAATCACATGTCTGATAAGGGATTTGTATGTTGCATACATAAAGAATTCTTACAACTCCACCACAAAAAGACAGCCCAGCTAAAAATAGGCAAAGAGCTTGAATAGACATTTCTTCAAAGAAGATATGCAAGTGGTTAACAGACACATGAAGAGATGCTCAACATCATTCATTAGTCAATAAGAAAATGCAAGTCAAAGAAAGCCACAGTGAAATAGCACTTCACACCCATATAGGATGGCTATAATTAACCAACCAACCTACCAACCAATCCACCAACCAAAAAAACAAAAGAGAAAATAACAAGCAATGGAAAGAATGTGGAAGAACCGGAATCCTTATACATTGCTGGTGGGAATGTAAAATGGTACAACCACTGTGAAGATCTGCAACAAACGAACAGAATTATAAGTTTGGCATCCTCAACAAGTTAAACGTAGAATTACCATACAAACCAGTAATTCCACTCCTAGGTATATATGGTGAAGAATTGAAAATAGGGACTCAAACATCTTCATGTACATGCATATTCATAGCAGCACCATTCACAATGGCATAAAGGTGAAAACAGCCCAAATGTTGATCAAGAGTTGATGGATAAAGAAATTGCCGTATATCCATAGAAAGGAACTTTATTCAGCCCTAAAAAGGATTTTGGAGTGATATACTCATACAGGCTAAAACTTGGATGAACCTCAAAAATCTTATACTAAGTGGAAAAATCCAGACATAAAATGTCGTCTATTGTATGATTGCATGTATATGAAATATTCAGAATAGAAAAGTAGAGACATAGAGACAGAAAACAGATTAGTGATTTTGAGGGATTTGTAGGCAGGGTGATTGGCAATTAACTTATACATGGGTATGAGACCTCCTTTTAGGGTGATGAAAAATATTTTGGAACTAGATAGAGGAGGTAGTTGCAGTACACTGTGAAGGTACTAAGTGCCACTGAATGGTCCACTTTGAAATGGTTAATTTCATGTTATAAACATTTCACTTTAATTAAGAAACAGTAACAAATATTTGAATGAAATTCAAAGAGAAATTCACAAAATGTAAAATATCATAAATATGAAACAAACACAATCCCATACTAACAAAACATTGGAAATCAGGGCGCTGCCCGAAGATTGTTGAGTGAAATGTAGCAATCCTAGAACTTAGGTTCTCTCTGCCCCGGGGGAGTGTGTGAATCTTACTTTCCTCAAGAATTTCTAAGGCTTTTGAACCAACATTGCAAAGTGTCATCAGATCCTGCATCTATTGAAGGTTCAGAGTAACAGCTAACTTTCACTGAGCACTACTTTGTTTGGGACACTGTCTTAAGGGATTGGCATATAATGTCTCATTTAATCTTCACAGTTATGTTCTAAATTAGTTGCTCTCATTCACCCCATTTTAAATATGAGGCTATCAAGGCAGAGAGAAGTTAAACAGCCTGTTGGTCCTGCAGCTACAGATTGAGAGCTCCAGATCTGGTACTTGGACCACTCAACTCCTCTGCTTCTGTGGAGCATTCCTATTGTTGGTTCCAGGACCCACGCTAGACAAGACACACAGGCAAAACACGGGGCACTCCCTTCGCTTTCCACTGAACACTTGCTCAGTATCATGAGGTCGTATATAAAAATCATATCATTTTTGTTGGATTTCTCAGTGTATGCAAGCTTCAAAAACTGGTCATTTCTCCTTCCTCATGGCCATTCTACTTTTAAGGAGCCAGCAAAAACTCACTTCTGACCCAGAGTTTTCGTTTGGGCTTAGCATCTGAATACTTTTATCATTGCAAATATACAGCACTGGTCATTTTGTGTATTTAGAGAAAACTGCAAAATAATAGAAACATAGATATTTTAAAATGGGAAATTAAGATTTCCATTTGGAAACCTAAGTTGTGTACATTAGTGAGTGTCTTAGTGTTGATTGGGATGTGATAACAAACTATCATAAACTGGGTGACTTATAACTTTATAACCAGCAAAAATGTCTTTCTCACAGTTCTGGAAGCTGGGAGGTCCCAGATCAAGGCACCAGCAGCTTCAGTGTTTGGTGAGGGCTGTTTCCTGGTTCATATATGGCCATCTTCTCACGTGGTGGAAGGAAGGGTTACCGATGAGGGTTCTGGGACTTCTTACATAAAGGCACGAATTCCGTTCATGATGGGTCCATCTCCATAATCTAATCACTGGGAGTGACTATTTCAACATATGAATTTGGGGGCCACACAAAAATTCAGACCATAGTAGTAAGTGGCAGTGTGTTCCTGGTATGACCTGTGCTTTCTGGTTGCAAATTCTAAACAGATGTTAACGTGTCTATTTGAGAGTTGTTTGTTTCATGAGAAGGTGGCATAAATAAATCTACATTTTGTTGTTGTTGTTGTTCTGTTTTTTACAGGTGAAATCTTAGTTATATCTATTGAAGGAGAATTTTTCTGGATAAAAGTTATTGCCTAGGATAAAGTGAGCTTTCTCCCTTTCTGTGGTAGGGTATTAGTTTCCTATGCTTCTGCAACATTACCACAACCCGGTGGCTGATGACAACATAAATTCATCCTCTCAGAGTTCTGAAGGCCAGAAGTCTGATATCAAGGTTTCTGCAGGACCCTGCTTCTCATGGGGGCTCTAGGGGAGTGTCCTTCCTTGCCTCTCCCGCTTCTGGTGGCTCCAAGTGTTCCTTGGCTTGTGGCAACCTCACTCCCATCTCTCCCTCTGTCTCTGTATAGCTTTCTCTTCTCTGTCCCAAACCTTACTCCACCTTTCTTTTCAAGGACACTCATCATTGATTTAGGTCCTGATCAGATAGTCCAGGATGACCACATCTTAAGATCCTTAACTTAATTACACCTGCAGAGAGACTTTTTCTAAATAAGGTCCTTCTTTGCACATTTATAAATTCTGGGGTTGGGACGTGGACACATCCCTTTGGGGGCCTGCACCCTACCCTGCAGGTGGTAACTGAGTTTAGAAAAGAGCTGGGTGTGATCTCGGCCGCTGTTTCCTCCCGGCTACTAGGCCAGCACGTCCTCTGAGGGGGCTGCACGCCCTGCTCGCAGGCTCGGGGAAGCCACCTCAGAGGACGCCTCAGGAAATGAGGCTGTTTCCAAACAGTTGCATCAGTGTGATTTTTCTGAAACCACATTCTGGTTTCAGCTTTATATATGTTAAAACCCTGGATTTACAATCCGGTAATAACTCTGGAGCGTCCAAGGACTCACAGGATATGAACTGAGTCCCGCAACCACAAGGTGCCTTGCAGTCACGCACTCTGCGTCCCATGTCAGATGCCACCTCTGACAACCAGGAGATGAGAGTCACCGGGGCTTTTGAGAAGGAACAACTACCAGGACAGAAAGTCTTAAAGAGGAAGGCCTCCCTTGTTCCCACGAGAACATCACCCTCAATCCCACACACGTGCACTCGTGTGTATGCGTGTGATGTGGACAATGGATACACTGCCATGATCAGGCAATTCATATGATAGAGAAGGCATGAGTTAGTTCTCTCTCATCCCACATTCAAGAATATCATTCTATTATCTTCATCACATTTACTTTCTAGCATCTTCCAGAGCCCCCCTGCTCGGTGATGGGCCTCAAGTGTCACCCTCAGCTGGGAAGGCTTCCCTTTTCCCTTGTTGAAATATCTCTCCTTAAATCTCTGCTCTTGGGGGTGCCTTTGCTCTTATATTAAGAGGGGACATAGGAGGCTGATCAGACAAAACGTCCCTTGATTTTATGTCAGGATCACGTGTGCACCTGTCCGAGCTATAAGATGCCGTTCAGTGAACTAGAGACAGAGCTGGGGTGCAGGAGGGAATGGGTTAGGTTGTGAGTACATGTCAGTGTTAGGTTGTGAGTACATGTCAGTAGCTTTTAAGTATCTGTATACCCCCTCCTCTATGCACGCACCCGGCTGGCTCCAAATGCCTCTTACCAAGGCCGGCATCACACGTTTAGTTTATTAACTACCTACCGTCCTTGCAGCTGCTCTGGGCGCTGCTGTGCATGCTGCCTCGGAGCCCATGAAGCGATTCCATCCCAGCCACGAGGGTTTTTGTTCCCTCTCAGGGTGTGATTTAGCATCCAGGCTGTGATTTAATGCTAATGCCACTAACGTCAGAGACGGCCATCCCGGAAATGAATGAGGAATTCGGAGAACAGCTCCAAGATTTCCCCGGGTGGCGCCGAGATGAGTGGATTGGCTGGAAGCCGAGGGCCCCGCTCTGTGTCATTTGGGGAAGAATATCTTCCGACACTACCCATGAACCCCCTAAAAGTCTAGGCGCTCTCAAAAGTGTTGTGAAATATCTTAGTGATCTCCGCGACTACTGGCTGCAAGATTGGAGGAGAAGGGGAAATATTATTGATATATTATTACCTAGCCCATACTCAGCCACAATTATTAGATCATCTCTGAAAAGTGGACTTCCAGGGTAGAAATTAAACACCGGCGAACAGCTGTTGAAGGAAAATCGGTTTCCCATTGGATTTCTTTTTCTTTTCATGCCGATGCTGCGTGGCTGGTCCGACTCCTCCTTGGTATTAAAGTTCTCCTATCAGTGCTGGACCGGAAGAGATTGATACCCAGCCTCAGCGTCAACTCCGATTTGCACGCAGACCGCAGTGCACCCGTGCTTGCTTGGTACCAGGCCCGGGGTTGGCTTGACGGGGGAAAATATTTCATTTACATGCTTGTGTTTAAAAAGGTAGCCATTCTGAGTGATGGAAACATGCACCGGCTGTTCCTAACAGTCCCGGTATAATATCCAGTAGATTGTGCTATTGGGAATGAATCAGGCGCTGGAGCGCTGACAAAATGCTGGAGCACGTGATCCTGTATTTACAGTACACTATCTCATTTTTAATAGAACTTGTCCAGGAAAGTCTTCCAAAGAAGTTTCAATCGGCTGGCCTCCTTCTAGCAGCTGTGGGGATTAATATTCCGAACAGATCTGTAATTTTAGGTCTCTAGTGCAATTTTACTAACTCACTCCACCCTTCCTCCTCGTCCCCTCCCCCGTACTCCATCAGGGACTCTATGCTCTCTCGTCTCCCTTTCTCCAAGTCTCTCCCACCCACATACCCTTAAATTACTCCTCCTGTCCAAATGGAATTCGGTGAAGGATTTCTCAATATCTGTGACCGAGCCATGCTCCGGCCCCTGGCCAGCTTAAGCTGACTTGTAAGAAGTAAGATATGCACATGGATTTTTCCTGAAGCACATAACAGCTTAAGATACCTTACTTTTTTCTTTAGATGGTTTTATTTACTTTTTTTTATTAGTTTTGGGGAAGTGATGAGAATCTCACAGTTGCGGGAATTTCTAGCTCGCAGATGCTGAGTCTTTTCCGTGGTTAACGTCATGATAGTAATAACAAGAATGCTGATACTAATAATGACAGCCTTTATATGTTGGAAAATGCATAAAAATAAAGATAAACAAGGAATTCAGAATGAAAACATGGTGAGTATCAGGGACAAGGCTCAGAGAACTCCCTGATAAAATGGAGCAATTTTCAAAACATTTATGGGGGCTTTTAAGAACTGTGAATTTGTCAAGTGTTATGAAGCAGCAAGCAGCAGGCAATAGAGGGAATGTCTTTAGAAAAAAAAGGGCCCTGGTGTTCGCCAAAAATCTGTGCAGGAGTTCTTCCTAATGCCTCCCCCCCTCAGCAATATGAGCAGAGATTTGGACGCTCTTCCTCTTCTACAGTTAGCAGGGTAATTTAACGAGCTGTTTAGAATTATCAAATGTCTTTGAAATTATCAAATGTCTTTGAAATTTTCAAATATCCTTTCCTGAAAATAGCACATGAAATGACTCAGGTATTATTCTTTTTTTTTCTCCCTCCCCAGGCACTGTCCCTACTGCGCTATTATCTGTGGATGTGATTTACTTCAGCTCTTCCAAACAGACAACCGTCTGAACAACACAAGGATGTGGCCAGCACCCAAACAGACCACACTCCTCTGAAGCAGGAGGGCAGTCATCATTCACCAGTTACTCCTAATGTCGAAAATGTATGCAATTTGGACCATGGCGCCTGATCGAGGTAAACTAAATAGCACCGTGAACTCACAGCACAGTGAACTATCCACACGGCAGTCGGAGACAAGCACATTTGCAATTTTTCTGAGATTTGTCAGAATCGGAATGACTCAATCCACGGAAGATAATGGATGTGAATATGGGAAATGGAGCTGTAAGAACGGAAGGCCGCCTTGTTTCCTCTGTTCCCATGCCTGTGGGGTTCACGCTGTAATTCAGGAAGATGCGCCAAGGAAAGGCGTTGCTCTCACCGGTCAGGGTCCAAGGCTCCGGGCCACCATTAATGTCTCGTTGCACACCAATGGCGTTCCCGGGGAGCTTATCTGGCACTGCAAGAGCAAAGCAGCTCTGCTGCAAATCCACGCTGACTCAGAAAGCTCTTGACGACCCAGAGCAGTTGGCTCTGCTGTCCTCCACCTCGCACTTTCCGGAGGACTTGGGACAGTACGTACACGTGAATCCGCATGTGCCCACACTTGGGGCTGTACATACACGTGTATCTGCATGTGCTCACACTTGGGGTGATACACACACGTGTATCTTCATGTGCTCACACTTGGGGCTGTACACACACGTGTATCTTCATGTGCTCACACTTGGGGCTGTACATACACGTGTATCCACATGTGCCCACACTTGGGGCTGTACGTACATGTGTCCACACTTGGGGCTGTATGTACATGTGTATCTGTATCTGCCTACACTTGGGACTGCGGATTGTAACACACCAAGTGACTGCAAGGGACCCCAACAGAGGATAGTGCAGCTCTGCGTTCTCATTTCTGACACTCTCTCTTCTTATTTCAACAGTGACTTCATTTGTGTGAAACAGTCTAATGTCAGTGTGGTTCTTCTATGACACCTGGTATGTTATTGTCACATTGTCATCATGATCATATAAGAAAATGTCGATTGGGAAGAAACTCTGCAGCTAGTTAAAAAATTCTTTTAAGAGGCTCCCTTTCCGTTGATTCTAATTCCTGTACACCTACAAGGTCATTTCTCATGAGTGAGATGCTCCTGTCCCTGTCCCACCTTGACAGGGGGTGGGCGAAGGCCTCTGAGGTCTCAGTGCTCACCCAGGCCTGCCCCATACTTTTATCTGTGGTAGCAGCCATTTATTACCACCAGGTCTCTGGTTTAGTCCCCTGCTGACTTGGCATCTCTGGATTACATACACTGCCTTACAATTTTCAGGTCAATTTGTGATTGAAGGGATGATTATTTTTGTGCTTATCTTTGGGAATGGCATTTACTTTAACTGGGGTCTGCAGAAACTTTAGAGTGGACTTCCGGCCTGGCTTGGTGCAGTCCCTCCATCTACAGGCTTGGATTTTTCAGGGTCTCAGAGTTGGTCTGGCTCAAGAACACTGACTCGTGTTAGCACATCTCAGAGGAGACTGACACAGGAAACCAGAGTGCCAGTTCATTAATTTACAGTGAGTAATATAAGTGTCAAGTGGACCAGATGTTGGCTTCATCCTGACCAACACATTCTCTCCCTGTAGGCAAGCTACTTGGGAAGTCAAACAATCAGAAGGATGCTTGGGGAACAGGCAGTCAGAACAGGAGCACGGAGTTTGATGATTCCAACGTCCAGCCACACAAATGGTACACAAAGGCTGTTCAGAGCCCTCATTGGAAGCCGGAACAGGAGCTGTTGCTCTGTAATTAGCGTATCACGTGCAACTCCGAGCTGCTCACCTTCTGATACCTGGCTGCCCTCACCTTGTCTGCATCCCAAGGCACAATGGAAGTGAGCGTCTGGCCTGCCATGGGTGTATGGGGTGTGTGGTGCAATATTTGTGAGCATCATGTACACAAATAGTGTACACAAATGGTATTTGGCTAAGAGACACTAGCCACAAAATAAAAAATATACCTAAGAATTATCTGATATGAATTTGCACATCCCTATCAACCAGCAAAATGTTACAATCAACCAGCAATACACAGTTTTTTAGTAACGCAGATCATTGCCAGCTTCACTCATGTTAATTCGTGGCTCAGGTCCGCAGTAAGATATACCTGTTAGGCAGGGCAGGCGCTGGGGCTGGGGGCAGAGGACTCGCTCCCAGGGTTGGTACTTAGGTGGGCTTTGCAGCAGTTTCCCCACATAACTGTTCTTTCTGGTGCTTCCATTTTAGGCCTGCATCGTGTCATACCAAAGGGCCTTCTCGCCCTGAGATGTGTTTGACAAGCCTGCTTTTAATTCATGCTGGATGTGAAGGCAGTCCATCTCGTTGATGGAGTTTTGTTTTGTTTAGCTCTGATCATGCTGTGTTGGTGGTGTAGCTTAATTCTCAAAGCGAAAACCGATTTCCAGGTTCTTAAAGAGCACTCCTGCATGGCCTCCAGGGTGCCACCCCCTGCCCCCACATCTGCACGAGCCCCTTCTCATTCTTTATTCTTTTACGCACTCCCTGTGATTAATCTGGCGGCTACTCCAGTGCCCATGACTTGGGTCTGCCTCAGCCACCTCCAGCCCCCAACATCCCCACATCTTTCTCATCAGAGGGTGGTGGCACCTTTGCTGCTCATGGTCCAGGGTTGTCACAAGGATCAGATGGCAAACAAAGCACAGTGCTGTGAAATCTGTGCAGAGAGAAGAGATTCCAATTTCTTTTCTTAAATATGGCTGCTGGGCTTGATTTTCTTCATTTCAGAATGTCTTGGTGGGACCCAAGAGAAAGGTGGAAAATGAGTTTAAAACAACTTCGACTGCAAGCCCGTTTCCATGAAGTTCCTCAAGACTTTTGTATGTTAGTAAATCTCTCCACGTGACCTCATTTGGCATAATCTTATCTCTTAGTTTGGTAGAAGTGCTTTAAGATTTGATCACAGACATCTTTTTCACAGATATCCTATTCACTAACACCCTAGTGTACAGAAGTGATGTTTGGCTAAGAGACAGTAGCCACAAAATAAAAAATATACCTAAGAATTATCTGATATGAACTTGCAAATGCCTATCAACCAGCAAAGTGTTACAATCAACCAGCAATACACAGTTGTTTAGTAAGGCAGATCATTGCCAGCTTCACTCATGTTAATTCGTGGCTCAGGTCCTTAGACTTTGACTTTATCTTCCATTTTGGGAAACTTTGCTGAACTTTAACCCAGGCTCTGTATCCACCAATGCATTGCCTTGAAGCCTGTTTCGGTTTACCTAGCCCTCAATGGGAACCTGCTTACTGTTCCTCTGAATACCAGCCTTCACGGAAACTACACCAGGAGATAATTAGTCACGCTAACAACCTCGGAAAGCACTGACGAGGCTGTTCAGACCCCTCATTGGAAGCGGGAACAGGAGCTGTTGCTCTGTAATTAGTGTATCAGGTGTAACTCCGAGCTGTTCACCTTCTGATACCTGGCTGCCCTCACCTTGTCTGCATCCCACAGCACAATGGAAGTGAGCGTCTGGCCTGCCATGGGTGTACGGGGTGTGTGGTGCAATATTTGTGAGCATCATGTACCTGCAACTCTCATTAATTAAAAAGACAGCTGGTACCCTAAAAAAAAAAGAGGCACAATTCATTTAATGACAGGTATTTTAAATATGTATGCTAAATTCAGGTTTTTCCTTTCATCCCCCGGAAGCACAGACGTGAAAGGAGGCTGCTGGAAGGAAGTGTGTGAGATGAGCTTATTTGTGAGTGAGCAGGAGGGAAGGGGTGGTGAACTTTCCTCCCAGGACGAGATGTGTGCCTGCACTTCTCAGCCGTGAGTGTCGGGAACCAGTCCTGGAGAAACATGACAAATCGCTTCCCTGCGAAGGTACATACCCTTTCCCTTTAGGAACAGTTGTGTCCTATTCTCTGTGATAGAAAACCATCAAAGTCTTTTTTGACATCTCTGACATGAAATAGTGAAGACAGTGCAGAAAGATGCTGTCTTGTACCTAATGACCTTGTGCGGAGAGGGGAACAGAAACAGCTCATTGGAGTGATTTAATGTGGTATTTTGTTAAAACTAAATCAAAATAATCTATGGAATGTGGCTGAGATTCATCTGAACTTGAACACACAGGACTGCGCTTTATCTCTTTGTTTTCATTTTGCAGCTAAATGGAATTCTAAATTTGAAATACTACAGAACAGGATGCTTTCCAAATTAAAAAAAAATCCTTTTTTTTTTTTTTTTTCCAAAACAGGCTCGCAATCTTGGGATAACTGCATAGCAGGAAATAAACAAGACTTGGCTCTATATTCGAAGCCTCAGTACAAACAGAACCTAAAAGACAGACAGAAAGAAAATGATACATATAAATACATGCATGAAATGGCGGAGGGGAGAAGACTATCTCAGAAAGAAAACCCAGAAACATAGTGCGGGAATGCTCACAAACCCAAATTAGCTGCAGCTTCAATACAGTTAACTATTGTTTCCTTTTGGAAAGAATTTTATTATTCTGTTTTCCTCATCTCTTCCAAAAGAAAGAGCTTCGAGCAGCATCTGCAAATTGCTGGTAGGGAAATCCTTGATCTTTACGCCTATTGAGATTGTCAAAAGATACCAAAAGCTGGAATCTGTGCTTTATAAAGTTAATGTTTTCTGGAAATTGCAGCAATACAGAAAGCAGCCTTTCCCCTGCTTTCAACAGTGTTTGAGAGGATTCTGAAACTCTCTGTAGGCGAAAAAGAAGCCACCAAACTGACTCTGTTTCAAATTTCTACTCTAAGTTATTTCTCCTGTTCGTGTGAACCCTGGGACAGAACGGGTGTGTATTCATTTTAACCTTAGCTCAGATGGACAGCTCCAGGTGTGTAAGTGGGTTGGTGGTGGCTGCCCAGAGAGGAGGAGATATTTCAGATTTGGTTTCTCCAAGGTTGCACCATTGGTTGCATTCCATGTACATTATGATCCCAAAGTGTGTTTAATCGAGAGCTACACAACAGTGCAAAGTGGCGGATGTTAATGTTGACTAGAACTTAACCTATACGTTTTGAGTGCCTTCCTGGGGCCTGGATTTTAACTGAGCATCGTTAATGTGATGAATTTCTCACTGTTAATTAAATGTTATAATGAGTCTTCAATACTTTTAAAACCAGAAGAGAAGTATTCTGTGAGAAAACTTTATATATGTTTAAAAAACAAAAGAATTCCATCTTTCTGTTGACACTTTCCCCACACCTTTGTGGGGCATTTTCTAAAAGAGAATAAAATAACAGCAAAACGTCTCATGTTTCTCAAAAGCTAAGTTGCCTTTACACACCTGTAAAAAAACAGTACTGAAAATTGATGAGTAAATTGAGGAACATATTTAAATGCACACATATTTTTTATTATACAATATTATATTATATTATTATTATACTTTAAGTTTTAGGGGTACATGTGCACAATGTGCAGGTTAGTTACATATGTATATATGTGCCATGTTGGTGTGCTGCACCCATTAACTCTTCATTTAACATTAGGTATATCTCCTAATGCTAACCTTCCCCACTCCCCCCACCCCACAACAGTCCCCGGTGTGTGATGTTCCCCTTCCTGTGTCCGTGTGTTCTCATTGTTCAACTCCCACCTATGAGTGAGAACATGCGGTGTTTGGTTTTTTGTCCTTGTGATAGTTTGCTGAGAATGATGGTTTCCAGATTCATCCATGTCCCTACAAAGGACATGAACTCATCATTTTTATGGCTGCATAGTATTCCATGGTGTATATGTGCCACATTTTCTTAATCCAGTCTATTGTTGTTGGACATTTAGGTTGGTTTCAAGTCTTTGCTATTGTGAATAGTGCCACTATAAACATATGTGTGCGTGTGTCTTTATAGCAGCATGATTTATAATCCTTTGGGTATATACCCAGTAATGGGATGGCTGGGTCAAATGGTATTTCTAGTTCTAGATCCCTGAGGAATCACCACACTGACTTCCACAATGGTTGAACTAGTTTACAGTCCCACCAACAGTGTAAAAGTATTCCTAATTCTCCACATCCTCTCCAGCACCTGTTGTTTCCTGACTTTTTAATGATCGCCATTCTAACTGGTGTGAGATGGTATCTCATTGTAAATACACACATATTTTAAGATTACCATAACTAATGAAATGTAAGGCTCATTGCCTTACATTTGTGTTTAACACTGTGTCTAACTAGGGGCATCTCCAACTTTTCTAAACATTTGCAGACAGCCGTGTTCATGCACAGGTAATTGCTCATCTCAGAACAGTGCCCCTGAGCCAACTGGAGCAAGGACTTAGTGCCTTTTAGAAAGGATTCAAGGTCATGGCTTATCACAGATGCCCTGCTTATGAACATCTTACAGATCATCCTAGGATGCAAGAAAAACAATCACTCAAAATTTCAGAGGGACCACTGGAAATCAGCCACTTGGGAGTTTGGGTTGAACTGACTGTTTCTTCAATGAGCCAACTACTGTACATTCAGCCTACAACCGTTAGATGGTGAGGAGTAAACATGTCCATTCCTGGGGTCCTCATTCCACGCCATGCCAGCCATGATTGTGCTTGTGCACTCAGGAAAGAAAGGCTATGGCTATTTCTTAAGAGCGGCCCATCCTGATGACACAGTGCAGGTTCTGAACTGGACCTGGTGAACATCACTGATGAGCAATCCCGCTGAGCATGGGAAGAGAAGGGATCTTAATCCGAGCAGCTTGCTTAGCACTGGTGACCTCCTCCAGGACGTGGAAGAAAAAAAGGAGAGCGCGGCAGCCCGGGATCCCCTCTGGCCCTTTGCACTGCTGTCTTCTAATCCGTGTGCATCCTGGTGGTCATCAGTTTGATCCGTTCGGTAAGCAATCAATCTTTTTTCAATGGTGTGATTTTACAGGATATGATAGGAAAACTGAAATGGCTCCAGCTTGGATCCTAAGGTGGGACCTATGATAATTGTTTAAAATAAAATTGTGGGACCTTTTATTTTGAACGTGCATAACGTTAAAAGTCAAAAGGTGGGGGGATGCATAACAGGGGAAAGAAGGGGCTGGAGAGAAAACATTCCCTGTTGGATTTGCTCATCTTTTTTTAAATGACAGTCACCATTCTTGAGGTTACAGTGATTTTTTTCTCTAGGCCTTCACGTGATTTTCAAGGACAAGTTAATTTCCAACTTTTCAGTCCTTGCATCCATCACACATGACTCTGCCTGCCAGGGTTTTAACAGCAGGGCATGACAGTAATAAAAACAACAGCAACAATGGCTACCACGAATAACTCCTCCATTCATCCCCCTTTGTAAAGTCCTCGCTCCACGGCAGGCTCTGTTCTAGGTACGGGGAACCCAAAAGGAAACAAGAAGGTAAAAGCCGCTTTTCTCGTGGAGCTTGTGTTCTTGTGGAGCAGACAACCGACAAATCAGCCTCTACTAGTGCTATGGCCCCGCGTCGAGTGCCAGCCACGCCCTCAGACACCTCTTCAATCAACGTGTCTTTAATCCACACACGACTGTGCTGATGAAGGTGTATCGCCTACTTAGCAGATGAGGTCACTGACATTTAGAGAGGCGAGGGCCAGTCCCCAGGTCAACAGGTGGAGTGTGGAGCCCTGCCACTTTGACTTCAGGTTGCATGCCTTTATAACTGTTTCTGTAAGGGAGCCGTCTGGTCTCCCTTGGTTTCTCTGTGCTCTTGTTTTTTTTTTTTTTTTTTTTGAGACAGAGTCTTGCACTGTTGCCCGAGCTGGAGTGCAATGGTGCGAACTCGGCTCACTGCAACCTCTGCCTCCCAGGTTCAAGTGATGCTCCTACCTCAGCCTCCCAAGTAGCTGGGATTACAGGCACCCGCCACCACACCTGGCTAATTTTTTTGTATTTTTAGTGGAGACGGGGTGTCGCTACGTTGGCCAGACTTGTCTCGAACTCCTGACCTCGTGATCCACCCGCCTCGGCCTCCCAAAGTGTTGGGATTACAGGCATGAGCCACCACGCCTGGTCTCTCTGTGCTCTTATGAGTGGGTGTTCACATTCCTGTCGTGGTGTCCTTATTGCTCCCCTCCCTCTCAAGCAATGTCTAAAGCAGGTGGCCCTGGCATTAGCTTCTTATTCCCTCCTGAACTTTCCCCATGAGCCCGGGATTGCAGTGGCCATTGCACTCTAAAATGGAAATGCTCTTGGCCCGCTCCTAAGGTGTTCACAGAGTGGGAAGGAAGAAAGACAGATAAGTAAACAACAGCACAGCTAGGTGATCAGAGCTAAAATGGGGATGTGCACACTGCTATGGAAACGTAAATGAAGGTGTTTTCATTATCTTAATTACCCTGGCTCCCTAATTCGATTATGCACTATTGGCGGCAGGTGCCACATTTTTTACTTGTTTTTCCCCAAGTGCCTAGGATAGAATTTACACCCAGTCAGTGCTTAAAAATATTTGTGAATTGATTAAGCAAACTTGGCACGTCAAACTTTCTTTTTCCTGCCTTTACTTCATCTCTCAGTTTGATGCTTTCAAAAATTATCCTTGATGCTTCTTTCTTCCCATTTTTTTGCTGTAGTGATGAATATTATTTCCATGAGTACAATTGTGTTGCCAAGGTTTTCTAACATTTGGCTAAATTTCAAAAACTAGGCCATTCAGGTGATCAAAACACTGCAGAATTGATCAGCTAAGGGGGATTTTTACTCTCTACCGCAATAAACCTAGCCAGGGACACCACAATTGTTGTTCAGATTGTTTGGTGGCCAAGAGCCCGGTGGAGACTGAGGTCTGTATGGAGTTCTGCCAGTATAACCCTGCTTCCCAGGATGGGGACTGCACTTTGAAATTAGAGAGTTTTAATCTAATTTTCCCAAAGATGCTGTAAGGGCTATTGGTTACTCCAGACCTACAGCTTTATAACTTAATGTAAATAAACTGGAGTGTGAAAGACAAGAAGAATTGAAAAACTGTCATCAGGCTACCATAGGCATCTGCTGTTATGGTAGCAAGCCCCACACATGGACTGTGACTACCACTCAACATCATATATGTTACTTTGGTAACGTGAATTTCTAGACACTCCCCCAAAACACCATGTATGTTACTTTGGTAACATGTGAATTTCTAGACATTCCCCCGAAACACAATCTTTAAGGACAGGGCCTAGACATGGTGCATTTTTGTGTAATTGCTGAATAATTCCTAAGCATCTCATTCATTGAGAATCTTGCTGTCTTCCAAGAAGATAGGTTGTCCACAGTACACTTTCAGAGAAGAATCATTAAATTGGATGTCGGGAAAAGATGGTCTGGAACTGAAGGAAGATTTGATAAAGACAAAGAGAAACGTAAACATGGCAGATGTTCTGGCATGAAGCAAAGGGATTTTAATGTGGGGGCTTAGTATTGAGATAAGAGACGAGAAAAGTTTTCACATATCTAGTGAGTTGAAAGAAGGGTGATATTGAAATATTGTGAAATGAGGATTATTTACCAGATAATTTTCAATTCCACAGAGCCACAAAAATTTTAGCTTGATGAGAATTTTCTTTAACTTGATATGTTAGACTCGTTCTTATCAAAGTACTACTTGTAATTTTCCCAGCATCAAGGGCCTTTTCAGCCATCTCAGAGCAAGAATTCTTACAATATTGAAAAGAGACTCCAGCAATGAAATCCTCTGAACTTTCCATGAGGTTCAAGGGCACCTGCCACTTTCCAGAACCAACACAAGTATTCTTACCTGGCCAGGAACAACTAGCCATGTGGTCGGCAGGGTCAGAGAATTGCATAGGGCCAGGTGGGACACATGGCCATCTGAGGGCTGGCAAGTGACAAAGTCGGAGCTGTCCCCGAATATGAGTCTGCAGAAGAGCTCAGCAGGAGCCCCTGTGCTCCCAGGCCCCCTCTGCTCTTAGAAGAGCCTCCATGATGGCCTGGATGCTTCTTCCTCTTCATCCACTTTCTTCCAGCTTGACCTGGGACACCTCCTTGGGGCTCCTCAACTTTGTTTCAGCTGGTTACCAGCAGCCCTTGCAGGCACAGAGCAAGTAGCAACCAGAAGCTTTTTGACTCTAAGGGGAAGAGAGTTTGAAAATGTTTTTCCTGCTTCAAGAAACTTTTCTTAAAAGATGAATTTGCTTATTACTTCTGGTGTCCAATCTCCTGCTGATTCCAGGCTCTTCAAAAGTTTAGAAATGAATTACAAGTCAAATGCAATGCTCCTAAAATTGGGCTTGTGTGTGTGTCTGTGTGGTTGTGATTGTGCAGGTGTGTGTGTATGTGACCTGAGACAAAGCTTTCCAGGTGGAGTTGACAAATGGCGATGACTTCCTGCATCCTTTAGCCTGGGTTTGGGTGTTCCTCTATCTGAAACATCCCAGCATTTTGCATTTCTCCAAAGCTGTGAGCAACTCCTTGCGAGACGGTTCTTGAGGGGCGTGTGCATGGCGATGGGGTGTGATCAGCCCTCCACATTTTGATATTTGCATCATCCATGCTGGGAAGCTGTTTAAAATACTGCATTTGAAGATTATGTTCTCTTTTTTGTAATTGTGGTTTTTAGGTGGGAATTTTCCCCAAGGAAATAGTTTTGAGAAGCTTATTTTAAATTCTGTAATTGTAAACCAGTGCTTTGAAACACTTATGGTGAAGAATATCCGACTGCCTTGATTTTCATGGCTGGAAACATGAGTTCCCGTAAGTCAAACACGCCCACTGTGGCACGGGAAGATGAGGGCAAGTCCCCACAGGACATGAGCTCTTTCTCCACATCATCCCTCATCCCCATTGTGTCCCTATCACTAAAGGTGCTCCTTTGTGCTCAGCCAATTACCAGTGACATTTTTCAGGAGCCTAGAGTCTTCTGTAAGACCATAACCTTAAGCCTTCAGATAATTTTTTATTTCTAGTTAATATCTTCAGCAAAAAGAATAATTCCTTAGCTGTCTCTACTTGCCTGGTCATGAGAACACAAAGCCTGTGACGTGGCTGTTTCCCTCCTCTGCTTCATCCTGTGATCCCGGGCCCTGAGTTCCCATGCCTTTGCATTTTAGGTAGTTGGCTGTTTGGCCTTGGTTAATGATGCTTGGTTGCCATCATGGAAATGGCCAGACTAATGCCTATGGGGTTTATTAAAGGTTTAGCAACACTGCATGGATACATTAAAATGGAGAAAATGGAGAATGCCCTTCCTTTTCTCTTTCTTTCTCTCTCTCTCTCTATCTCTATCTCTCTGTGTGTGTGTGTGTTTTAAGAACCAAAAGGCAAATTACAATTTTTTTTAACTTTATTTTGGTTCAGGGGTACACATGCAGTTTCCTTACATGGGTAAACCCGTGTCATGGGGGTTTGTTGTACAGATTATTTCATCATCCAGGTACCTAGTATCCAGTAGTTATTTTTTTCTGATGCTCTCGCTCCTCCCAACCTACGCCCTCAAGTACGTCCCAGTGTCTGTTGTTCCCCTCTTTGTGTCCACATGTTCTCATCATTTAGCTCCCACTTGTAAGTGAAAACATGCGGTATTTGATTTTCTGTTTCTGCATTAGTTTGCTAAGGATGATGGCCTCCAGCTCGATCCACATTCCTGCAAAGGACATGATCTCAGAGAACGCCTTTTCAATGTTAGCCTCATTCTTAATTCAACAACTCAGTATGTGCTTTTGAAAATCTGAAATTTGTTTAACTTTCCTTTAAAAGAAGACCATCAAGAATGTCACTTTTTAACAATATCTTAAAAATCAACTTAAAATGATAGAAACAAAGTGAAATGAAATATTTAATATTTCTATTAAATGGTGTTCAGTCATATGTGCTTTAAAAACTAAGGTACCTTAAAACAGCATTACCAAAAAATATACACATTACAATGTCTTGATTTCTAACTTCAGATCATAAATGTTCTAATTTCACATTATTATGTTAAAATTAAGACTATAAACATTGTTAATTATGACTTCATGTCAAGCCCACACACGTTAATTCAGTGGTATCATTTCTGGTATATGGCATACATTCGTATCTAGAAGAAACTACATATTTATCTCTATTTCAGAATGTGAGATTAGACACTCGAGTATACTGATAAATAAGACAGACATCTCAGTCAATACTGGGCTATCTGTGTATCTAATAGTTCTTATTAGGGCCCTGTTTAACCTTATTTTATGGTACTGCTGAGGGAATGTCACACAAAGCTCACTGCTGTGGGGCAAGAAGAGAAACCCATAGGTGGGTAAGTTCCTGTGGGCCCCTGAGCCGTTGCTAACAAATAACTATGCTGATGATGCTAGTAACAATAATTATAGCCACTGCTATTTCTTAGAAATGGCAGGCATTATGTGACATGTGTTATATGCGTTACCTTGTTTAACTATTATGACGACCAGATGAGGTAGGACATATTATTGTTCCCTCTTTATAGAGGTTAACTAATCGGAATGTAGGTTGGATGAAAGCAGGGATTTCTCTCTGTGTATTGACCACTGATCTTTGGGGTGGGTATTCCATAATCAAGTCGTTATTCAGTTTTGAAGAGTACGTACTCCAAGCCACACCCCCATATGGATTTCCATCTCAGGTGGTCTGACCGGAAACCCTGGAGCTGAGGTGCTCCTCCTCTCATCCTATAGGCCCCCTTTCCATCCAGAGCCAGGAGAGTCTCTGCTGTCTTTCTCTAATGATGGTAGTCGCCTCTTGTCAACCTTGACCCCAGAGCATTAATGACTGGATTGTAATTTTCTTCCCTGGGGATTAGGAACCTACAGTCCTTCTCACTTCCATTTCTACTAAGTAAAAAAAAAAAAGCAAGCCAAATATAATAACTACAGCTAATATTTATTAAATATCTATTACAAATCAGATACCACACTGTGACTCTATTATATACGTAAGGAAATTTAATTTCTTCAACAACTCATTTGCCCTCTTACTCCTTCTTTGAAGTCATCATTATTCTCCATACAGAAGTTAGTAAATTGTGGGTGGGAGGTAAGGAAATTCCAGAGCCACTGATTGACCAGAGCTTGTATTCAACACTAAGCATACACTCTTTGTCCTACAATATGTTTTCTTCCAGTGCAGGGTTTTACATGCCCAAGTGGCTGATACTGGGTTTAAATAGCTATTTTTCCATGTTCTGATGATACAATTTTATCTGAACCTTATTCCCTAGTTTAAAGAATAATGGGGTGTGAGGAACAAAAATCCATCTGAGTGTTGACTGTCCTTGAAATCCCATTCTGCTTTCCAAAAATCAGATGCAGAAACCATATTTGTATAAGTAATTGCTCCCAATTCCTTTGAAACTAAAATTGAATAGAAAATACTAATCCAGAATAATAATAATGATGGCTAAAAATACAGTGCTTTCTCTCTGCTATGTACTGCTTTAATTGCTCTACAAATGGTTAAGTCAAACCAACTCATGAGAAGTGTCCTAGTGTCAACATTTTTTTCTTTTGTAGATGAAGACACTAAGGTAGAGGGAGGTGAATTGATTTGTAGAAGGTGCCACTCTCATCAGTGGCATTGGAGTGGGGGACTTGCACCTGCTACCTCTGGCTCAGGAGGCCATGATTTAAGTAGTACGTGTTGTTGCCTTCGAATCACTGCAATAGAAGCTCCCATGGCTTAAACAGAGATGAAGAACAAGTAGAGCTCAGAATTTTCAGGCAGCTTTACATCTAGATTGAAAGTTCGTTTCTTCCCTTCCTCCCTCCCTTCCGATAGCTGCTTCGGTCACTGTGCTAGGCTTCAGCAGGAACGAGATGACCATGACCCAGCAGCAGTCCTGAAGAAGCCGCAAGTTAGGGTCTAGTGAATACTCACACAACAGCAGAGGTGGCCAGTGATAGCGATTTGCGCAGGTATTTTTAGAGCAAGGGATGGGGACTTCACTTGTGTTCTTTGTCACACTCCCTTCTATTCCAGAAAGAGGGCCTCCACTTGGGGGTTAACTACACTCACCATTCATGCATTTCTTTGGGGTCAGCTGGGAACCTATATTCCCTTCCCTGGCACTTCCACCTGTGCTTGGCTGGCTCAGTCTAGGACCTACCTTCTCCATGGCTTTTAAACAAGGACTCAGAGAGTTGAGTCATTTTCACTCTCTTGTGGCAGAAGATGAGAGTTTTCAGTATCTGATCAAGTTAGGAGTTGCCAGCAATCATGTTTTCTGTCTGGTCAATGCATTTGCAGAAAAGGAGAGTCACACGGATTGTCAGAGAGGAGCAGAGTTGCGAGATCATGTTGGTGGCATGAGTTCCTGATTGAAAGCCTATCTGATATTCAGCCAGATTCAAACCCTCAGAATCCACCTCCACCTTCCAGCCCTGAATCCTTGCAGTTAATTTTCATTTTTGCTTACTCTAGTGCACGTGGGATATGTTCCTTCCAACACAAACAGCCCTAACTCTGCTAATATAAATTTTTACCTAACAAAAAAAATTCCTAGTTCTTATTTTAGTTTATTTGGCTTCTAAGAATAAAATGTTCAATATATCCCATATTAATTCTGCTCTTACTGACTAGCAATTAGAAACCATATTCTAGCTCAGTCATGCCACCTTCTGAATGCCTTTCAGATGAAGTTCCGCAGTAAGAAAATCTTGCAGGTCGATCTAAGAAGTTAAACGATTATCAGGGATGTAATTTCACTGAAGAGACTACACTTCTGTGCATAGAAAGGGGTTAGGAAGAGAATCTGGCAGCTCAAATTTAGGATTGTCAGCTATGGATAAATATAAATTGATATGTTTGTCACCCTTTTAGACGGAATATGTACCATTCAAATCTTAAATTTAGTAGAAATGTTTAACATTTTCCATGCGCTCATTTAAATATTTATACAAATTCTGTTCCACATACACCACCAAATTATAATATTTATAGGTAAAAGATGGCTTAAATTACTTTTGAAGCAGTGCATTAATTTAAACTTGAATGTGCAGTTACAATTCAACATTTTCTAGAGCAAAAATTGAAAGTATAATAAAATGATACATTTTAATTATAACTCAAAAAAGCATCATGATGGCAATGCTTGATAACGATTCAAGTCTATTTTAGAGATATACAAGTACAAGCCATGCAAACATATTTAAACACATCTTTCCTACTATATATAAGATGTTAAGTAGTTTGCAGTATGTAAACACTATCAACCACAGTGTACTTGGTGTAATTAGGCTACAGAAACGAACATTTAACAGAATATCTTAATTTATGCTTGAGAAAGGCAAGATGAAAACAAAAATCAGATGAACACCAGATCTCTTTGCCATTTCTTTGAAGTAGATGTCAATATTTGTCAAAGTACAAATTGGACCACAATAATAAGGAGATACTGCCTTCAGGGCATGGGGAATTCCAGAGGTCCAGGGTAGGGTGAGGACAATAAAGGAAGGAAATCTTTGTCTTCTGATCTTCATGGGATAGACAGCATTGGGGCTTGGTGTAAGTTAAACCTTAGCCTATGTAAATTAATTGCAAAACTTTTTGTTATCCACCTCCCTTTCTCCTTCCCTGATTTCTTCTTCTTTTCAAGTCCTGTAGTTGTTGATTCAAATTCTAAAATCAGGATAATCTTTCTGATTTGGTGAATATTGATGAGTGTTTTTTTCATAGTTTCTGTCAATTTCAGCACTGCCATTTTGTAATTTTTCTACCATTATGGATTCCACTTGAAGGGCAAATGGAAAGGCAGACCGTTCTTCTGTAACCATAATAATAAACGTTAGTGTGGAATATTAACAACTTAGCTGTTATGAGCCTTGGGTGGACTTTTGTTGGGCTAGTCAACTCACCTTCTCATCTGCAACAGGTTTTCCTGCAGGTAACCATGACAGCACATCTTAGTTTTCATAATTAGGGAAGCTGGACAGTATCATTTTCAAAGAACAAATCATAGAGGCTGGGGCAGAGCAGCCCCTTCCCCTGAACCAGAACACCAATTGGCCTGGTGATCAGTCTTCTGTTGATTGAGAAGTTAATTCACCATAGTTCCTAAAGGTTTGGGATGCTTATGGACCATACCATCTGCAAGGTATTCAACGGATGGCCCAATAATTCACTAACATCTGTGATTTAGTGGGTGTTTGAAATGCAACGTCTATGGGGTTTTAACTAAAGCCACACTAAGTCTGTTTTATTCATTAGGTGAACTCCAGAACCTGTTTGTTAAATTCATTTTTGTGTGATCATGACCAGACTTAAACTTGGGATTAATGTGAAATAAGCACTTTTTTTGACAGTAGGGATATTTTTCAGTCTATATTATCAAATTTTCCCCTAGTAGGGTAGCATTTTATGTGTCTCTTGAGTGTCCTACAAACTCCCACTCTTAATGGTGTGTTCATGGTGAAATTGATGTGTTATTGCATTGGTGCTCCATGTGCTATTATAATGTTTTAGGGCTGTAAACCATTTTTAAGCTGGTGTGTGTGAGAGAAAGAGAAAGAAAAAGAGAGAGAGAGAGAGAGTGAGAGAAAACCCTGAAGTCCAACTAGGGTAATATAGCCCTACTAATTATATTGATCTAATTAATCTAATTAAATTGCAGCTAGATATAATTTTGTGTATGTCATTTGTCTACATTAACATTATGTAAACCTATTCTGCCTGTCCATGCATTTTATATGCAGTATTTTCTTTAGCACCTCAAGGACTTTGGGTATTAGAAGAAGGTGTAATTCAGTTCAGCAGCTTTGTGAAACAGGATACTGAAAGACTAGAAGAATTTGAAAGATGAGCAACAAAAGAAAGCACACTTCTGTTAAGCAAAAGATTTTGGATATTTGAAAGTATAAATATGTTCAGGGAAAAAAACTCAGTTTCCCACCTGTACTTCTCCCTCACATGCTTTTTTTTTTTTTCTTATGGCATCTATTAGGATAGTCCTTTGTTTTATTGTTGATGAATGGTATAGAACACATCAAACACACACACACACACAATTATCCTGGGTTACTATGTTTTAAATTATCTGTGGTAATATCTAGAATATTTGAATATTTTAAATAAAACTTTAAAAAATTAGGATGCTTCATTATAAAAAAATGACTGATGGAAATAATATCAAAGTCAATAAAATATTACAAACTTGACAATAATTGTTAACTGATAGGGGAATATCAATATTTTAGACAATATTCTCAGACTAGATATTAATCTACTCAGGGTAACCCCATGAGACAGGTATTGATATTTTTCTCATTTCACAGATGAAGAAACTGAGGCACATAGTATTTAACTTGCGAAAGTCTAGGCTGCTACAAAGCTGTAGAACTGAAATCCGAACCCAGGCAGTCTGACTTCAAAGTCTAAATCTGAGCTGTTAAGGATAAAGCTATGTAGCCTCAAAACAAAACAAAGTCTGTTCTTTAAGCCCGGAATTCCATAGCATCGAGACACTCTGCAAGTTTTCTTTTTTCTTTTTCTTTCTTTTTTTTTTTTTTTTTGAGACGGAGTCTCTGTTGCCCGGGCTGGAGTGCAATGGCGCGATCTTGGCTCACTGCAACCTCCGCCTCCTGGGTTCAAGCAATTCTCCTGCCTCAACCTCCCGAGTAGCTGAGATCACAGGCGTGTGCCACCATGCCCAGCTAATTTTTGTATTTTTAGTAGAGACAGGGTTTCACCATGTTGGCCAGGCTGGTCTCGAACTCCTGACCTTAGATGATCCGCCCGCCTCAGCCTCCCAAAGCTCTGGGATTACAGGCGTGAGTCAACATGCCTGGCCACAAGTTTTCTTTAAATAAATTGCACCAGAAAATAAGCCTGTGTAGCACATGCCTCTAGGAAGTGTCCTAACCTGAAAATTTAAAGTGTTTTAAGGACGACTTATGGTGGCAGAGATGAGCAAGGAGAGCGTGGATAACGGATTTTTTTTTTTTTAATACTGTGACTTGGAAAACAAACATTATTTCAACTTATCTTATGAGTATAGAAATTACCTGGTAACTGTGAATGCATGGGAGTGTTGGGTGATGGTGAGTATCAGCTCTGGGAGCTGTAAGAAAAGTTGGGCAAATATGGAAGTCTGGACATTTCCGCTAGATAAATGACTATGGGAACAGATAATGCAGGGTACCCAAGGCAGCCTTGCAAATCAGTGCCCCAAGGAAAGAAATAGCCTCAAGGGGAGTTAATGGAAGTCAGGAACTCCATAATCCACCCAGGAAGGAAAAGGGATGGAACAGTTTAGGCTGTAAAACCGACAGAGAAAATATCTCATTTGAAGTCTCATTTTTCTTTGCTGATGGAAGACATGGGAATTGGAGAGGCTCAGCTCTCACAGGGCTGCAATAAACAGGGACACACCAATGGTATTTCAGCTATCTACTGCTGCGTAACAAACTACCCACAACCTAGTGGCTATCAACAACAACAATATTTGCCCACAAATATGATGGCCTTCTGCTGTGGGCTGTTCTCAGATGACCCAGGCTGGACTTGTTCCTGCCTATGCAGTGGGTTGGTGGATCTGGTGGAGGCAGGCAGAATTGTGGGGATGCCATTCATGTGGTGGTCAGCTGATTTTCATTGAGGGTGACAGGAGGACTGGGCCACCACCTCTCCTCATCCTGCAGGCTAGCCCAGGCGTGATCTCGTGACATGGGGCTCAGGGGCACTAGAGAGATGCAACATTGCTCCTGAGTGAGGCTTGCAGATGGCGCATCATTTCTGCCACAGTCTCTGGATCCAAGCAAGTCACTCTGTGGAAGATTCCAGGCGTTTGAAAATAGACTTCACTTTCGACAGGAGTTGCTATCCAGTCTTGCCGCAGTTTTGGTTATATCCATTCACTATAAACAATGAGGCAGAAGCACCGGCAGTTGGACTTTCCTGAGGCAAGAGGTTTTTCCTTAGCAGAAGACGTACTTCAGCTGAACAACAAATCAGTCCACTGAACATTCTTTCTATTGAAAAAGATGATGGAACTCTGTGAGGTTTGCTTCTTCAGTATCCTTTCTTCTGATATGAAGAATCCTGGTGTTGAGAATTCCTTCTGATTTTACCTTGGGGGTACTAGCTCTCCCCAGTCTCTTGTTTTTATTATTAGTAGAATGCATTGACTCCACCCTCTGGTTCCAAAAGTGGGCACATTTCCCATGCTTGATAATAAAACATGGCACTCCTATAGTCATAGGCCCCACGGTGGACCAATCAGAATCAATGCTAGGATGCTGGTCGGTGCTACTGGATGAAGAGTACTTTCTGCTGAGTTTGCTAAGAATGGCAGACAACAAACTTCATGTCGGGAGGGAGGACCTGCCTGAGAAGGAAGAGTCAAGAAAGAAATCAGGTCCTCCCCAGGCTGTGTATCTGGACCTAAAGTTTTTTTTTTTTTCTTCAAATTATACTTTATGTTCTGGGATACATGTGCAGAACGTGCAGGTTTGTTACATAGGTATACATGTGTTACGGTGGTTTGCTGCACCCATCAACCCGTCATCTACATTAGGTATTTCTCCTAATGCTATCCCTCCCCTAGTCCCCCACCCGTTAACAGGCCCCAGTGTGTGATATTCCCCTCCCTGTGTCCATGTGTTCTCATTGTTGAGTTCTTAATGTGCCTCCTGACATTTTCTGTGACAGAAGCTACTAAGTTCCTTCTGTATGTTTGTTTCAATTCAATTTCAGTTTCTGTCACTTGCAGATAAGAGTCCTAATGTATGAGAAATAAAGGACAAGAAGATAAGATAAGGAGGTAGATTAGATGAAGGTATAAATATAAAAGGATACATATGAAACAAGAAAACAAAATTAAGGTAAACAATGATAATGAAGTTTAATACAGAAAAGATCAGAATTTAAATATATTGTTAGTATATGAAGAAATATTTCAGGATGAAGAATAAAAGAACAAACAAGATAAATTAAATAAAAAAGAGAGGCAACAATGAGTAAGGCAGAAGCAGCAATCAGGAACATAACTGTGGGAAAATGAGTTAAAGTAAACTAAGGTCTGATGCCTTCAAGTAAAGATGCTTTTTGTTCCTAGTGCAAATTATTAAGAAGTTGAGTTTTGAAAGCGAAGAAGAAAAAGGTGGAGTTAAAGAAAAAGAAGAAGAACATCATGCAAAAGTCTAGATAGAAAAACAACAATCACAAAGACCAACCCTACTAAAACATTACCTACTAAATGAAGGGAAGGCAGGGCTACCCTCCATGCATTAAATCCCGGGAGAGGAGGGCACCGCATCTCTGGGACTCAGAGCTGGTGAACAAAAAGTGGCCAGAGAAAGGAAACACTGCTATCCAGTAACTGGATGCCTGGCAAAGTTGTTCCATTGATAAGATTACAGGAGGAAGGAATTAAATAAACTTATCTCCCACCATTTTCCTTGTAAAAAAGTAACTTTGAGAATTATACAGAAAATTATGGTGAATTTTAAAAGAAACAGGAATGAAACAAGGGGTAGAAAGGTTTATGGCAAGCAATGGGATCACACAGACATGTAATTGTAGAACAACTGTTATAGTCATAAATACTTTTCAAAACAAAATAAATAATCATAACTCAAAAAGACATGATGCATATTGATATTCATAATTGTGAAATTAAAAAAATGGGTCTACAAATCCAAGATAATTTCAATTTGAAAAGGGAGGAAAGTCAGAAATGATTATCAGAGGAATATTCTTTGACTGCTAAATTCTCCATCGGAATAATCAGCAATTATTTACTTCTTGAGGTTGATAAATATAATGCATTTGGCAATAAAGTGAATCAGTTTCAGAAATAAAAACAAGATCGGTAAACATCAAATCTCCAAAGTGCTAAATAAAGAATTGAAAACATTGTTCAAACATCTATAAGGTAGAAAATGAAGGACAATAAAGCTGGTTGGAAACAAATTTATTTACGACAAAAGTATCAATAATGACATTAATTATAGAAGTGTTTACTTTTGCATGAAAAGATATGGATGACCAGACCAGATCAAGATATAAAATCGAAAAGAATTTATTCAAGTCACTGAGTCTTGAACCAAAGAGATTCGCGGTGAGCTTGCTCTAGGTGTGAGCATTGCAGCAGGAAACAGAGCAAACAGCAGTCTCTGCATGCTTGGATCATACATTTTAGGGAGTTTAAGAAACAACAAACGTCATAAATATCTAAAACTTAAAAAAATCCTAGAAAGTGATAAATGACATGAGGAAAAATAAGGCAGAAAACAAGGGGAGGGGATGAGGAGAGGGGAGGCGTAATCTGAATTAGGAGAGGCTGGGAAGTTGTCACTGCGAAGCTGTCATTTGAGCAAGACTTGAAGGTGAGGGAGTGATGAGATCAGTGGGAAAAGTGGTCCAGGTGGAGGGGTAGCCTGTTCAAAGGGCCTGGGGAAGGATGATGCTTGGCAGTCATGGGGCTAGTGTGGGCGGCAGAGTCACAGGAGCTGAAGTCTCAGATGGGGTGGGGCCTAATTTACAATGAACCTTGTCTTTATTCTAAGTGAAATGGGAGAACCAGGGCCATGCAAGTGGGGCAGTGCCATGGCCTGGCATATTTTTAGTGCAGTGTTCTGGCTGCTAAGAAGCAAGGAAGCTTTGAGGAAGATTCGATTGCTTTACAGGTGAGCCATATTCTGGGTATAGTATTTTAGTAGAGTATGTATTAGTTTCTTGTGGCTGCCATAAAGAATTGCTATAGAGTGAGTGGCTTGAAATAATAGAAGTCTGTTCTCTCGCAGTTCTGGAGGCTGGAAGTCTGAAATCAAGTTGTTGGCAGGATTGACTCCATCTGGGGCTCTGAGAGAGAATCTGTTCTGGCTTCTCTCCTAATTTCTGCTGGTTATTGGCCTATTGGCTTCTGTGGCTTGTGGCTACATCATTCCAATCCCAGGGTCCATCCTCCCATGGCCGTCTTCCCTCTGTGTGCTCTATGCATCTCTGTGTCCAAATCTCCCTCTCCTTTCACTTAGAAGTCATTGGAACAGTGACATCCCTAATTGAGCAGAACTTCATCTTAATTGGATCACATCTGCAAGACTCTATTTCCAAAAAAGGTCTTCTTCATAGGTACCAGGGATTAGGACATGGAGATTATCTTTTGGGGGGACAAATTCAACCCAATGCAAAGCATAGGAATTTTTTATGAATGAATGAAATGTGAGATGTTAGAGAAAGAGAGAAGCCAAAGGGGACTGTAGGTTGTGGTTCAGTCTGGCAGAACTATGGAGGTGTGCAACTGCCATGGACTGAGATGGTGGTGACCACAGGAACAGCCCATAGGAGGATCTAGAGGGGGTTTTGTTTGCTTTTCCACTTCAATATGGCTGGCTATTGGATACCACAGTGGAGATATTGAGTAGGCAGTGGTCTACAATAAATGAATGGTCACAATATGAGAAAGCAGAAGTTTATAGACATAGAAGGAAAGTAGCAGTGGGGTAGAATAATATGCACTTTTTTTTCTTTATATAAGGAAGTAAACATTCAAAGTAATTGTTAAGTATGTACTGAATTCTGTTTTCCTAAGATAGAATCCACTTTTTTTCCCCAGTGCCCATGGAATATTTATCAACATTGGTCACGTTACAAAATCTCAGTAAAAATAAAATCTCAATAAATTTCAAAAAACAAAAAATAGAAAACATGTCAGTGATATAAACAAACACTTGCTCTATTAAATATCAACAATAGGCTGAGGCAGGTGGATCACGAGGTCAGGAATTCAAGACCAGCCTGGCCAACATGGTGAAACCCCGTCTCTACTAAAAACACAAAAATTAGCCGGGCATGGTGACAGGCACCTGTAATCCTAGCTACTTGGGAGGCTGAGGCAGGAGAATCTCTTGAATCTGGGAGGTGGAGGTTGCAGTGAGCCGAGATCGCGCCATTGTACTCCAGTCTGGGCAACAAGAGCAAAATTCCATTAAAAAAATATATATATCAACAATAATTAATAGAATATTTAAAGATCAGAAGAATCCTGCATACCCTTCTTCATGTGAAAAAATGTGTAACTTCATCTATTAAAAGAGAAATGCAAATTAAAACTACATGGAGATTCATTTCTCCTCATTAGATTGTATGTCTAAGATACACAACCCAAAGTTTAAGAACATACTGGTGGAAAAGCAAACATTCACATGTATATAGAATGTATAGAGATAATTTGTCAATACCTAACAAAATTACATATACCTTTACCCTTGAGCCCAACAAAACTGTCTCAGAGAATCTAAGTCAAAGATATACCTCCACAAATATGAACAAACTTAAATGCAAGGAAATGCAATTCTGTAAATAAAATATCAGGAGCAACCCAATATCCGGAAATGGTGGCTGACTCAATAAAGTATGATTTTACCCCACTGTAGAGTATTGGCAGCTTCAAAAGCATGAGAAAGATCTCTTTAAACTCATTTCCTCATACAGATATGAAGTGAAAAAGGCAATATGCAAATTACTGAGTATATTATGCTATCTTTGTGTAACAAAAAAGCAAAAATAAGATGGGGATGGAAATGAAGCTTTTAAATCTAATATTGATTTATGTATCATATAAATGTTTTAATATAATTAAAAAGGAAAACAAAACAGATTTAAATAGAAAAGAGGTTGAAACAAATAATCCTAAGGGCATATTCAATTGAACTATTTCAAGTGGCATTTGAACATAAAACTCTATTGCAAAATGCCACTGGGAAATGTTTTTAAAAATAAGGCAATAACAGCCAAGTAGTCTTAATTTTTACTCAGTAACTTTATGTTTAGTCATAATGTTGGTATGGTGAATTTTAATAACTTACACATATTAAATAATAAAGAAAACATTAATATTATGAGCAATGTATGTGCTTGTGTTATCTGCCTGTCCATCCCCTACCAATTAGACCTGTGAGCACTGATAGCCCAACAGCAACGAGCATCTCTCATACCCAGATTATGGTTACTAACACCATTCCCTATTGAAAGGAACCAACGTTTCTTTAATAGTTAATTCAAGGTCCAAGGCAGGTAAAGTACAAGGTGAGCCTGGGAATCTTGTCGTGCCAGAAAGTCAGGAAGTGCTTGTGGACTAATGGAGGAGTCACAGTCATGTAATGGGCCAGCCCAAAGAGACCCTTATTAACCACATTTGGGAATATTTGAGCAACAAGAAGAATAATTATGTTTAATTTAAAAACATAGGCTATATAAAAATCCATGTGTCTAAAGATGCTCAGAATATATGTATATATTCTCTTTCTCTCTATGTATATATCTATATATACACATATTTTCTATGTATATATTTACATATACACATATTCTTTCTCTCTGTGTGTATATATCTATCTGTACATACACATAGAGAGGGAGGAAGGGGCGAGAGAGGGAGGGAGAGAAAGGAAGATAGTTTAATCTATTGCCACCACTGACAGCAACTCTTACATCATTTTATAACTCCAGTTGAAATAATTTATTCAGGCAAGGATCATAATTAGATGTTAGTGCCATAGATTACCCCTCCCACCATGACAGATTATTTTCTAACTGAAAAATGTACCTTGAGAAATCATTAAACTTTGCATCACTGAAAGGTGAACACCTGATGTCATGTTCCTCCCTGTGTATTGAAATATGAGATGTCTCAACACCTATGACGTATTCTCACCAAAAATGTTAAACCTAAATCTAAACAGGCCTTTACCCTTAATTTTTGAGTGCATAAAGAATATATGGGATAAAAACACGTTAGACAACATCTTTAGATAAATACAGAATAAAAGACATTCTTAAATAAACCAGAATATGAAACATTGTGTGAGACTTAACACTAAAAAATATGTCATGAAGGAAAATAAAGAGAGAGTTCGGGACCTGTTCTAGATTAAAAAGACTAAAGGGACATATCTAATTATATCCAATACAAAACCTTGGTTGGAGCGTAAAGTGTTTGAAAAGCTTATAGGACATCATTAGTACAACAGAGGGAATATGAACATAAACCCTGTATTTTATGGTATTAGGAATTATTGTTCATTTTATTAGGTATGAATTGCTCCTGTATTGGAATAGAGCCCCTTTTCAGGAGTTTCATGCTTAAGTGTTTGTTGATGAAGCCACGTTATGTTTGGAAACTGCAAAATATTCACTTGTCAGTTAAGTTGGTGTGTATATATGTGTTTATTTTACCATTCTTTCAATTAGTGTTTAAAACCTTTTTTACTATAAATATTTTTAAAAAGTAACATGACATACAAGTTTGTTAGTGAACAAGATATCTCATGGAAAATGGACAGTTTGCTTGGAAAATATAAATTCTAAAATTAGTTCAGGAAAAGCGCAAAGGTGTGAAAGGTAAATAACTGTGTAAGACCTTGACAATATCTGTGAAGGACTTACCCCTCAAATTGCTTTTGTTTTACTACAAAGAAAGGAAAAATATAATGAATTATAAATGATCACAGAGCAATTCCAAGTGATGAAAATATTTTTAATTTATTTTATAAAGATTTTATACTCTGATATCAAGCCTGTCAATTATAGCAGGAATTAAAAATAAAGACAAAAAGAAAAAAGTCTAAAAATATAAGTTTAGAAATCCTAAATGGAACATTAGAAAATTAATTACAGGCATAGTTAACATTAAAAACTAAATAATCTAATTTATCACCTTCCTATGGAAGCCACATCTGGGTTCAGACATAACTTCTTCACATTCCGGCTTTATAACCTACCAGATACTGAGCCTACTTAAATATGTTCATCATTTGGAAAAGAAACATTAAAAAAGTGTATTATTGCCCTTGAATTAAATGAAACAAATACTTTAAAGTATACAGCAGTTAGCACTTTGTCTGCCAGCGATAAACAAATGTTGTTTACAATTACTAGTATCTTAAGGGAGAAAAAACATATAATACTTTTGCAAATGTCCAAAAGATATTAATAAATTATAATAACCTTACAAATTAAAATTAGAACTCTCTGTGTAACCTAAGAGTGAGAAGATGCTGGGAAAAGAATATCTATTCCCAACTAAAAAAATCATTGTACTCAATGTGCAATACATTTGATTAAAAAGCCAAGAATTAAAAGAATGTGCAAGAAAATGAATAAAATATTTTTCATTTTTATTACTAGTTAATATTTTTCAGGAAATTCCAGCCATTGTAATAAGATAAGAAAATTAAAGAATAGGCCATCAGAAAAAGAAGGGAGATAGTCATTATTTTTCCATGACTGTTTACCTAGAATATCCCAGGGAATGAAGTTCATACCTTATAATTAACCATTTTTTCCCTGAATCCCTGCTTTCATAAAGCATTTTCCAGTATGTTTCCCTTGGATTGTTATTTCTCTGAAGTAAATCACACATTAAAAAAGTAGCTCAATAGTCAAATTAATGTGAGACTAAATTCAATGGCCTATTCTTGAAGTTTTTCAATGCAAATTAGTTTATTAAACATTCTTTGAAGTTCTATATCAAGATGATTAGAAAGCTCCAAATAATGTACTTCGATTATTTACTTAATCAACAAATATTTAGTATCTTCAATGTGCTATTTGCTACAGTGACTGCCCTTGTAAAGCTTATGGTTTAGCTAGAGAGAGACAGAACGTAATCCCATAATGATATAAACAAAGGTGAAATAGCAACTGTGATGAGGTCAAGAGGCATGCAGGGACTGTGACAGCTTCTTCAGAATAGACAAAAACTGCAGGCATTTCACATTCAAAGAAAGTCTGTGCCAAGGACCTTTGGTAAGCAGGAGCAGGTGAGAGTTGGCCACACCAGGGAGTGTGCAGAGAGTGAGAACACGCTGAAGGCAAAGGTGGAGAGGGCTTTCAGGTGACTTCAGGGAAATGCCCTCTTAATCCTAAGAGCAATGGGAAACCATTAGAACAATTTAAACCTGAGGCTGGAAGAATAAGTTTACATGTTTAAAGGGTTGCTCTTTTCAACTGAATATGAATTGGTAATAAGAATAAAGGAGATACAAAAAAGTATGCTAAAGGACACTTAGACAAGAGAAAAATTAGACGAGACTGTGATGTGGAACTGTAGGAATCATATTAACGAAATATCAAAGACATTTTAGATACGATCAGAGAAAAGAGATTTGGGTACAAATACGTCTGTAGCTTGAAACCAGTGACATAACAAAAGCAAAACGTCCCCATGTCTATTTGCCCCCATCTTCTCTGCCAAGGAGAATCATCCTCAAACTGAAAAGGGTAAAAATGAATGTTGCTTCAAGGTAGCCAAAACCAGGCTTCAAGGCAGCCTGGTGCAAGAATGGATAAAGAGCACCTGACAACTCTAAATAATTTGACTCCTGGTTTATATATGCCTGTGTATCAAGAGGACTTAAGTAAGAGATCAACTACCTGTGGACCCACCCTGGAGGGAGATCTGGGAAGTGGAAGAGGCTGCAAGGGAGAGAATAGGCAAATATCTGACTTTCAGAAAGAGTAATAGGGAAGGTAGGATTTATGAAACAAAGCTTGGTGGACTTGGTTTCAATCCAGAAAATAATTCTGTAATGAATTTTAAAGCATCTGTAAATACACAGGAGGCTTCATTGCAGGAAGCCATAGGAAGTTTGTGAAGAACTAACGATGTCTGATTAAATTCAGTCCCTTTGTTGAAGGGATTATTAAGCTGAAAGAACAAGTGCATTCAGAGGAGGGCATGCCGTCCACACCAGGAGACCATTTAGGAAGACTGTGGGTGTTCTGGACGTCGGCATGGGGAGACTGCAACTGCTTCCCAGGAAAATGAGCTACATCAGGTGATGATTGAATGAACGGTTTGTGGCAGAGATGAAAGAGCATCCCACAGTCTCCCTCCTGCTCCTCTTTGTTTTTTAA
Source organism: Pan paniscus (assembly GCF_029289425.2). Lineage (NCBI taxonomy): Eukaryota > Metazoa > Chordata > Mammalia > Primates > Hominidae > Pan > Pan paniscus. Next base: position 93,567,058 of record NC_073266.2, on the reverse strand, counting down.
AAACTGTTTTTTTAAAATTATTTTTAAAATTTGTGTGGGTATATGGTAGGTGTATGTATTTACAGGTACATGAGATGTTTTGATACAGGCATGCAATGTGAAATAAGCACATCATGGAGAATGGGGTATTCATCTCCTCAAGCATTTATCCTTTGAGTTATAAACAATCCAACTATGTTTCTTAAGCTACTTTAAAATATGCAGTGAAGTTATTATTGATTATAGTCACCCTGTTGTTCTATTAAATAATAGGTTTTAGTCATTATTCATTCTTTTTTTTCTTTTGAAACAGAGTTTTGCGCTGTTGCCCAGGTTGGAGTGCAGTGGTGCAATCTCGGCTCACTGCAAATTTCGCCTGCTGGATTCAAGCTATACTTGTGCTTCAGCCTCCCGAGTAGCTGGGATTACAGGCATGCACCACCATGCTTGGCTAAGTTTTGTAGTTTTAGTAGAGACGGGGTTTCACCATGTTGGCCAAGCTGGTCTCGAACTCCTGACCTCAAGTGATCCACCTGCCTTGGCCTCCCAAAGTGTTGGGATTACAGGTGTGAGCCACCATGCCTGGCAGGTTTTATTCATTCTTTCTATTTTTTTTTTGTACCCATTTACCTTCCTCACCTATCCACCCAACCCCACCTCCCAATACCCTTCCCAGTCTCTGGTAACCATCCTTCCACTCTCTGTGTCCATGAGTTCAATTGATTTGATTTTTAGATCTCACAAATAAGTGAGAACATGTGATATTTGTCTCTCTGCGCCTGGTTTATTTCACCTAAGATAACAGCCTTCAGTTCCATCCATGTTGTTGCAAGTGACAGGATCTCATTCTTTTTCATGGTTGAATAGTACTCTATTGTGTATATATACCATATTTTCTTTATCCATTCATCTGTTGATGGACACATAGGTTGCTTCTAAATCTTAGCTATTGTGAACAGAGCTGCAACAAACATGGGAGTGCAGATATCTCTTTGATAGACTGATCTCTTTTTTGAGGTGTATGTACCCAGCAGTGGGGTTGCTGGATCATAGGATAGCTCAATTTTTAGTTTTTTGAGGAACCTCCAAACTGTTCTCCATAGCGGTTGTATCAGTGAACATTCCCACAGGGTATGAGGGTTCCCTTTTCTCCACATCTTTGCCAGCACTTATTATTGCCTGTCTTTCAGATAGAAGACACTTCTTTAACAATAGGCCCCCTGCTGCTTCGCCTTCTCCCAGCTGGAGAAGGAATGTTCCCATCTCCCTCCAGTGTAGTGAGACCATGTGATGGAGTTGCAGCCAGCGGAAGGTGAAAGGAAGCCATGTGAGCAAACTCACGATCACTTCCTTAGAAAGGAAAGTGTTTGCTTTTAACCTCCTCTTTCCACGCATGTGACCAGGTGAGTCAGCTTTCACCTAGCACAAGGGGTGACACAGAATGACCGGAGGGGCCCTGCGTGATGGCAGGGGATCACCTGCCTCCTTTGCTGAGCTGTTCACAGGGTCACCCCTCATCTGAGGTTTTGCTCTCCGTGGCTTCAGTTTTCTGAGGTCAACCATGGTCAGAAAGTATTAAATAAAAATTCCAGAAATAAACAATTAATCAATTTTAAACTGTGCACTGTTCTGAGTAGCGTGATGAAGTCTCGCACTGTCCCGCTCTGTCCCACCTAGGACATGTCTCCTCCCTGTGTCCAGCATGTCCTTGCTGTATGGGCTCCTTGCCTGTTAGTCACTTAGCTGCTGTCTCAGTCATCAGATCCACTGTTGTGATATCACAGTGCTTGTGCTCATGTAACCCTTGTGTGACTTCATAATGGCCCCAAAGCACAAGAGTAGTGACGCCGGCAATTTGGATATGCCAAAGAGAAGCCAAATATATGCCAAAGAGAAGTTGTTAATTTCTTACTGTGCCTAATTTATACATTAGGTCTTATCATAGATATGTGTGTGCAGGAAAAAAACCCATGATATACATAGGATTCTGTACTAGCCATCGTTTCAGGCACCCACTGGAAGTCCTGGAACATTTCCACATATGGGGGACTGCTGTATTTAAAGAGAGAAAAGCTCCTTTATTTGTTTGAGCCGCTAGATCTCATTGTTAAGACCACTTTACTTACACATGTGCTAAATTGAGTGGCTTAGAAACTTTCAGAAATCAGGCTTATTATGCATAAGTAAATGAGCACACAAAAATTGAATAGATATATATGTAAAACATATTTATATTAACTTTTTGAGAGTTTACTGGTGTAAGACCATAGGTTTTGTCTTGTTCATATATTTCTAATGAATTGATACAGAACTTACATCATTAAAGGAATGCATGATATATAATGAAATTAAGATACAAAAAAGTTTAAAAATTTGGGACAATAAGATTAATTTGATCTATTCACTTTAACAGAAACATAAAGTCTTGTTCATTGATACAAATAAAGTACATTGCCAGCAAAGAAGGAAGAAATAGTACACGACAGCCGTCATTTCAACGACAGTAACAACAACAACAACAACAACAACAACAACAACACAAATCCGAAAAACAACCTGAAATGCAACCTGGCTAACAGGATTAAAGGAAAGAGCATTTAGTCTTTATTACTGGAAGAATCCTATCTAGAACGATGAAGCCATGTTTTTCAATTTGCAGTGGGCTTTACACTTCAGAATAGGTATAAACACCAAAAGCAAACAGACACATCTTGGTATATAGTCAAAATTCTATGAAAATGGAATGAAATGTTCCAGAGACAGTTCCCAACTAAGGAATCATCTGGAAGCTCCCTGGTGCTAAGGGATGGGGCTGAGGACTACATCAGGGATTGGGACAGGCAAGTTTAAAGTTTAAACCTACGTGGCAGCCTTGGGAGTTTCATCATTAAGAACAGAATGGAAGGAACTGTAGGGAAGAAAACGGTTTGGAGTCATTACCATAATCAACGCAGCGGCAATGACAGCTTAAAGTAGTGTCTGTCCAGTAGGGTCACAGGCTGCATAGCGTTGTTCCTGTTATCTTATGCTGTCTAAGAAACTACCTCAAAACCTAATGGTTTGAAAACAACAACCATTTTTAATACCTCATAAGGGGGTGCTCGGCCCCATTTTGTTGGCAGCTAGCATAGTCCAGAGTGCCCCAGGCAGCTTCACACTCATGCCTGGCACTGTGGTGAAGAGGGTGGAGGGCGGGCTCCCCTGGGTCCCTCTCACACATCCTCTGGCCTCTCCCTCAGGCCTCTCCAACAGTGTAGCCAGATTCCTTATGTAGCTCCCAGGACTCCCGAGCACCACGGCAGGAGCTGCAGCTGGCTCCCAGGACAGCCTGGACCTGGCCAAGCCTCATTCCATCTCTCCTGCTGGTAGAGACACAGGGAGCTAGTGCAGATTCAGAAGGAGGGGAACTGGATGTCACTCCCAGATGAGAGGGGCAGCGGAGGACTGGTGGCCATCTTTACCACAGAGGCAGGAGAATGAACGCTAAGAAAACGTTATTAGAGTCATGGAAGTAAGAAGTTCAGGGACTGACGAGACACTAGTTTCAGGAGAGTGTGAATTGAAAGTCACATATCAAGGTGTTCTTGTAGAAATAGAGCTGGTGGAAGTATACTCCTCTTTTGAGGAGCAAGATTAGGCCATAGTTTATATTCTTAAAGAATTATTGGAAATCTCAGAGGTCAACGTTTGTTCAAGTAGGAGGGGGCTTGTGGATTAGAATATTCTTATATTGAAGCCGTCAAGTTAAATTATTGCTTGCACAATTTATTATCAGTCCAAAGGTTAGTACAGCTTCCATGGCAGACAGATTACTGAGAATCCACTGCTTTGAATCAGAAAATAAGTAAATTATGCTTCTTATTTTTAATATAAATTTGAAACACATGTATTCAGACATACTGACAATGCAGAGGATACAATTGGTTTGATCCTGCAAGTCTTAGTGAAACATGATTACTACTTTACACAGTTCATGGTAGAACTGCTCAGATAGTAGATGGAAAAATATTGCTTCTATATGTTTTCAGTTGAAACTAGGTATTTGTTATTTAACTGTTAGTATTTTGAGGTATATTAATCTTGTTAGTATAATCGCAATATTTAAGAATGCTTTCACTTTTCTGTAGAAGCCTAGAGAAATTATTTCTCTCTACTATTGATTGCTTCTATGCATACACCAACATCCAATAAAAAGATACTTCAAGTGCAACAAATATCTCATCCTTATAAATTTTTGAAAAGTCTTTGATTTTCTTGGTGTAACATTGTGAATTATTTAGTCTTGTCTTGAATCCAGCATTGGAAACAGGAAACTCCAGAATACTCCTAGGGGCACTGAGATGGCCAAGTGAACAACAGCTTTCATTTTTCCCTAAAAGTTGACCCGCAACAGGAGAAAGTCTTGCATCTGGGGAAAAATCTGATTGGCATGGAGATGTGTATGACCTTTCTCCTTCTATATAATCAAACATGGCAGCTCTCCAAAGCAGCTGAAAGTAAACCTAACAGCACTTTGACTTTTTAAATTACTATTTTTAATTCAACCAAAGTTAACCTTGGTGATTATTTCCACTCCTCAAGTAAAAGATGATAGTAAGAAAAATGCTGTGAGGTGGATGTTGCTATTCCCACCATACAGATGGGTAAATACTCAATTGAAAGTTAAGTAGTTGTTCAAAGTTTTTATTTTGGAAGTGCTAGAGCTAGCATTCTAACTTGATAGCATTTGAACTTGACATATTTGACTTCCTAAACTAAACTCTTTCTTCCACACAGAGAGTATCTTTTTATTAGGTCAAGAGGAAGGGCTCTAGTTTCATTGCTATAGATTTTTTCCACATTGTATCATAATTGTGTCCTTACAGTGATGACCCTTTCCTTCTCTCAGATATCCAAACCCAAAAGGCGTAAAAGAAAAGTGGCTTATTGGTTATGTACATATTGTCCAGTCTTGAGAGATTCAGATAAACAAGAATGAGTGATGCAAAAATAAGTTGAATCTTTGTTGTTTTCTCCTTTCTTAATACTGAAAATGGGAACTCAATAATACAAAACCTGAAACTGCTTTCTTTTTTTCTGGGAAGCTCTGACTTCACTGGCTACTTGGGTTGCAGAATAAATCATGCTATGGAAAATGGAGTCTGTATAGTCCATCTGAGAAATAGGGCAAGAAGTAGAGCTGGAGCTCACAGTGGAGAAAGGCGTCTGTCTGTTCATGGCATTTTAATGTTGTAACATTACTAAATGCATGGGTCTGATTTCATGGTTGGACTACAAGTAGTCCTGGAAATAATGCCATAGTGAGCAGTCAATGAACATTTATTGAACTGACCTGAAAGAAAAACATTATAAATAAATGTGACTTGGGTGGTCTTATTGGTTACTGCTCAATTCATTAGATATCATAGCCAATTCTTTCCCAATTACTAGTTACTTTAATAAGTACATGATGAAATAAAACTTTAAAGTAGCACTTTCAAGTCAGCAAAATCGTGCCACCCGTTAGCTATATAAAGGAACTTGTAGTAGACTAATGATCCCACCGAAATTAACTAGAAAATGCAGAAAAATACAAATAAAACAAGCTAATTGGTAACTCTACATCCTGGTCAGTATTTGTGTTATCAGTTGTTTGGATTTTATCCATTCTAATATTTGTTTACTGATATCTTGTTTGTTTATTTGCAATTACCTAATAACATAATTCTGAGCATCATTTACATGCTTATTTGTCATTTGTACGTTTTCTTAGGTGAGATGACTGCACAGATCTTTTGTCCATGTTTTTATTGAATTTTTTTTTGTTAAGTGTTCTTTGTATATTTTGAATGCAAATCCTTTAACAGATAGGTGTTTTGCAAATGTTCTCTCCCAATCTGTGGCTTGTCTTTACATTTTCTTAACAGTGCGTTTTGCAGTGCAAAAGTTTTCAGTTTTAGTAAGTACAAACTAACATTGTTCGTGAATTATGCTTTAGTGTTGTATCTAAATATTCATCATCAAACCCAAAGACAGCTGCATTTTCTCCTGTTATCTTCTAGAAGTTTTATAGTTTTATGTTTTACATTTAAATCTATCATCAATTTTGAGTTAATGTTTGTGAAAGGTATAAGTTCTGTGTCTAGATTTTTTGTTTCATATGGATGTCCAGTTGGTCCAACACCATTTGTTGAAGAGACTATCCTTTCTTCATTGTTTTTTTTCCCCCTTGGCCAAAGACTTGTTGACTATATTTATATTGGTCTACTTCTGGGACTCTGTATTCTGTTTCACTGATGTACTTGTGTATTCTTTCACCAATGCCACACTGTTTTGATTACTATAGCTTTATAGTAATTTTTGAAGTTGGGTAGTGTTAGTTTGCTAACTTTTTTCTTCTTCAGGGTTGTGTTGACTCTTCTTTCTTTCCCTTGTCCATATAGGCTTTAGAATCAGTTTGTTGATATTCACAAAATAACCTGATGAGATTTTGGTTGAGATTTCACTGCATCTACATATCACATTAGGAAGAACTGACATCTTAATAGTACTGAGTCTTTCTATACATGAACATGGAATAGCTCGTGTTTATTTAGATCTTCCTTGATTTTTCTCATCAGGTTTTGTAGTTATCCTTATGTAGATTCCATACATATTATCCTATATTTATACCTAAATATTTCATTTTTTGGTGCTCACATAAATGGTATTGCATTTTAAATGTTAAATTTCTGTTGTTCATTGCTGGTATATAGGAACACAACTGACTTTTGTGTATTAGCCTGTATTCTGCAATGTTTCTATAATTGCTTATTGGTTCTGGGGCTGTTTTTTTTTTTAAAAAGAATTTTCTACATAAAAAAATTATGTCATCTGTTAGCAAAGATAGTTTTATTTCATGCTTGCTAATCTGTATGCCTTTTATTTCCTTTTATCTTATTGCATTAACTTCTACTATCATTTTGATGTTAAACAAAAGTGGTGAAATGAGATATTTGCCTTGTTTCCACTCTTAGGGGAAAGCATCAATTTTCTCTTAATTAACTATGGTATTATCTCTAGGTTTTTGTAGATATCCTTTGTTAAGTTAAAGAAGTTCCACTGTATTCCTAATTTGCTGAGAGTTTTTATCATAAAAAGGTGTTGAATTTTTTGTCAAGTATTTTTTATGCGTGCGTTGATATGATTATGTAATTTTTCTTTCTGAGCCTGTTGATGTCATGGGCTACATTCACTGATTCCTCAACTGTTGAACTAGACTTGCACACCTGGAATAAATTCCTCTTAGTCATGGTGTGTAATTCTTTTTACACATCGTTAGATTTGATTTGTTAATATTTTGTTCAGGATTTTTGTATTTGTGTGCATAAGCAATGTTGGTCTGTAGTTTTTCTTTCTTATAATGTCTTTATTTGATTTTTGCATTAAGCCAATGGTGCCTTCATAGAATGAATTAGGAAGTGCTCTGTTTCTATGTTCTGGAAAAAATTACAAAAATTTGAATCATCTTTTTAAAAACCGTTCAGTTGAATTCACCAAAAAAAAAAAAAAAAAAATCATCTGGACCTGCTGCTTTCCTTTTCAGAAGATTAGTGATTTAATTTCTTTAATAGTTATAGGCCTATTTAGATGATCTATTTTTCCTTGTGTGAGTTTTGATAGCTTGTGTCTTTCAAGGAATTGATTCATTTCATCTCAGTTACTGTATTTGTAGGTATACAGTTGTTAATAAGATTCTTTTACTTTCTTTATATTCATGGAATCAGTAGTGATGAACACTCTCATTTCTGATATTAGTAATTTACATATTCTCTCCTTTTCTTGGTTACTTTTACTTGGAGCTTAAAAATTTTATTAATTCTCTGGAAATCATCTTGAATAATTACTAATTTTCTCTTGATTTTTATTTCAATGATTTCCATTCAGAAGCTTTATTATGTATACTCTTCAACTTCGGGTTTTGTTTGGTCTTTTGTTTTCTAGATTTTTCTTCTTTTTAAAAATTTATTTATTATTGATACATAATAATTGTCCATATTTATGGAATGCATGTGATATTTTGATACATACACCATACAATGTGTAATGATCAAATCAGGGTATTTAGAATATCTCTCACCTCAAACATTGATTATTTCTTTGGGTTGGGAACATTTCAAATCTTCTCTCCTGGTTATTTTGAAATATATAATAAATTATTATTAACTCCAGTCCTTCTATTGTACTATCAAACACTAGAACTTATTCCTTCAATCTAACTTTAGGTTTGTATCCATTAATCAACCTCTCTTCATCCCTCCCTTCCCAGCGTTTGATAACTCTCATTCTGCTCTACCTTCATGGTGAGAACTTAGATGATTAAATCCATCTTTTCTAATACAGGCATTTAGAGCTATGCATTTCCCTCTAAGAAATACCTTAGCTTCATCTCACACATTTTGATCTACTTTTTTTCCTTATTGCTTAGTTTGAAGGATTTTTAAATTTACTGTAGAGTTTTTTCTTTGTTCCAATGGTTAATTAGAAGTATATTTATTATTTTTTCATAATTTTTGAATTTTCTAGATTTCTCATTGTTATTAAACTATGGCTTGATTTTGTTTAAGTCAGAAATTATATTTTGCAGCGTTAAATATTTTGAACGTTACTAAGCTTATTTTTTGGCTCAGCATACATCTGTGCACCTGCACTTGCAAAGGATGCTTATTCTGAGTTGTTTGCAGGGGATTTGCATATGTCCGTTAGGTCAAGTTGATTGATAGTCATGTTTAGATTTGTAAATATCCTTTTAAGTTATTTTATATTGATCTTTCAGCTGCACAGAGAGAGAAATAATTAAATCTCTGCCCATGATTGTGGATATTTCAATTTTTTTATTTAGTTCCATCAGTTCTTGCTTCATTAATTTTGATTTTGCTAATATATATATTGTTATACCTTTGCAAACTATGTCTGACAAAGGACTAGAATATATGCAGAACAGTAAAAAACCCCATCCATCATAAAAACAAAAGTAATCCAATTGGAAATGGGCAAAAGCCATGAAGTGGCATTTCATGTTTTAGGATATACGGATGCAAATAGACACATGAGAAGATGCTCAGTATCATCAGTTATCAGGAAGATGCAAGTTAAAACCACAATGAGATTTTATGGTAAACTCAACAAAATGGCTAAAATAAAAAATGGTGACACCAGGTGATGGTGATGATGCAGAGAAACAGAGTCACTGACTTCTGGTGGGAATGTAAAATGTTACAGCCACTCTGAAATATAGTTTGGCAGTTGCTTGTAAAACTGAACATGCAATTACCATATGATCTAGCTATTGTACTCTCTGGCATCTATCCCACAGAAATGAAAGCTTATGTTAACATAAAAATACGTATGGGAATGTCTATAGTATCTTTATTTGTGGTGGTAAAAAACTGGAATTTGCCCTGATGGTCTTCAACAGATGAATGCCTGAATAAACTGTTGTACATAAAATACTACTCTGCAATAAAGGGACTCAATTGTTAATATGGCTAGTCCTTTGTCAGATATAGTTTGCAAATATGTGATTATATATATGTGTGTGTGTGTGTGTGTGTATAACTTGGATGAACCTCTAGGGATTTATGTTGAGTGAAAAAAGTCAATCCAAAACAGTAACATATCCTATGATCCCATTTATAAAACATTTTTGTAATGTCAGCATTTTATAAGTGGAGGATATGTTGGGGAAGTAGGAGCTGGAAGAGGTTAGGTGGATGGAGTTACAAAAGAGCAAGATGGAGGCCCTTGTGGTCCTTGTGATTTGGACCTGATCAGTCTTGACAGAGATGGTGCATGGATGCCCTACACAGAACTTCATTCACACTCACAAATGGGTACAAGTGAAACTGTTACATTGTCAGTATCCTAGTTATGATATTATGCCATGACTTTGCAAAATGTTACCATTGGGAAGACTGGGTAAAATAGACAAATAATTTATTTGTAATATTTCTTAAAACTGCATGTGAATCTACAAGTATCTCAACAATTGTCAAGATATTATTAAATGTTAAAACAATTATTTTAAATATGATTAAAATATATTGTCTCCACTATTATTTTATTAAATTATCTATTTTTAAAAAAATAAAAAGAGAGATAAGATTTACAAATCAGCTAAAATTAACAAAGAAGAGAAAATAATAAAAGTGCCTAACTCATTTTCCTAAGATGAATAAAAATATTGTTTTATGATTTTAGACAAACATGAGATGTTTGTCTATGATTGACTCCTATAAGTAGTCAAATATTGGTTTAAATGTGTTCTTTAAAAACTTGAATATAAGCACTCGTAAATTAGTCTACCAGTAACAGATGTCTACTTCCCAAATCAATGCAGAATGTAATAGCCACCAGGTCTCTACAGAAAAATAAAGCCAAAACCAAACAAGAACCTAAGTATTAGATTGAAAACTAGAAGGAATTATAAAATGCAAATTCATAAAACGTGAGGATCAGAGTCAGATCAAATCTGAGAATTTCTTTACGGGTTTAATGGTGCCCCTACACATGTTGAAATCCTAACCACCAGTACTTTAGAACGTGACCATATTTGGTAATAGGATCACTTCAGATGGTGTTAGTTAAATTAAAATGAGGTCAAACTGTAGTTGGATGGCTCCCTAATCCAACATGACTGATGCACTTCTATAAAGGGGCAGTTGAGACACAGAGCATGCTACAGGGAGAACACACGTGAAAGTATAGGCAAGGACTGGGATGATCTTCCCACAAACCAAGAGACACCCAAGAGTGCTGGCAACTACCAGAAGCTGGGTGAGAGGCGTGGGGCGGATTCTCCCTTACAGCCTTTGGAAGGAGCCCTCCCAGTTGACAGCCTAAGCTCAGCCTTCTGGCCTCCAGATCTCTGAGTCAATCAGTTTCTGTTGTTTAAGCCTCTCAGTATGTGGTGCTCTGCTAGGGCAGCCCCGGAAATGAGTACATATGTAAATATTTTATGCGAAAAAATAAAGTACAATGTCTTACACTGTACCATTTTCAGTGAGCATATCAAAATGAAATAATTCAGACATACTTTAAAAAGATGTCTTGAAATACAGGAGACAAAGTAGAGACCAACCAAGAGACAAACAAAACAACCAATAAATGAAAAACAAATACTCAATAATTATAATATTGATATCTAAAGCCAAAAGCATTAGTTATGAATAAGAATACCCATTTGTACTCTTTATTTTACCAACAAGCAAAATGCGTAAGAAGACATATTAGTTATGAACATTTATACAAGTAATATTGCATCAAAATATGTACAGCAAAGAGAAATGAGTAGGTACACATTTCCTTCCTTCCTTTCCCTCCTTCCCTCCCTCCCTCCTTCCTTCCTTCCTTCCCTCCCTTTCTTTCTTTTCTTTCTTTCTTTCTTTTATGGAATTTCACTCTTGTTGCCCAGGCTGGAGTGCAATGGCGCAAACTCGGCTTACTGCAACCTCCACCCCCTCAGATTCAAGTGATTCTCCTGCCTCAGCCTCCCGAGTAGCTGGGATTACAGGTGCCTGCCACTATGCCCAGCTAACTTCTGTATTTTTAGTAGAGACGGGTTTCACCATGTTGGCCGGGCTGGTCTCGAACTCCTGACCTCAGGTGATCCTCCTGCCTTGGCTTCCCAAAGTGCTGGGATTACAGGTGTGAGCCACCACGACCGGCCTAGGTACACAATTCTTATGGAAGCATTTAAAAGAATACCTCTAATAACCATTTATAATAAATCACACAGGTAATAAAGAAGAAATGACTTAAACTATTTAATTAAACATACTGAATCAATAGAAATATACAGAAATTTTTAGCCTAGACAGATCATAGCTTCTTTTTTGGCATCTGTGAATTATTTACAACAATTAATCTGTGTTACGTGACAGAGAAGGCTCGATAAATTTCAAAATTCTGAGATAGTTTAGGCTGGTAGCTTCCTTAGTTACCTCTGTATTGGAATTACGTGGAAAAGAATTTTAAGAATGTTCCTGTGCAATTTCCACCTAGGTCTTTTGTACCCATTTATTGTTTCATTTATTGGACATATGCTTTATGGCAGACACTGCACTAGGCGCTGAGGACGCTGCAGTAAATAGGAGAAAACCACCCCTGCTTTCATTTGCTTTTACAGAGGGCCAAATGCCATGGAGGAAATAAGAGAGCAGGTAACAAGATGTAGAGCAATTGGCGATTGAGGAAATTGTTCATGGAGTGGTCTGTGAAGACCTTCGGAGGGAGTTGTATCCCCGTGGAGTGGGTGAGTTCAGAGTGGACGATGACGCTAAGAGTCTCTAGAGAAGAATTGCGTAGGCAGGGACCACAGAGGCAGGTAGAGTGACCTCAGGAGAGCTGGGAATGAGCCTGCCCAGGCAGCCCGCCATGGAAGGCAGTTAGAGGAGGAAAAGCCGGTGAGAGGGGGGAACCAGTTGGGGAGGAGGGGAAACCGTTCGGTATAGTCTCCTGTCCTCATGGGAGCCTAGAGGAGAAAGGAAAAGGAAGAGAAGGAAGGAAGTCCAGAAAGTTAAGGTAGAATGAGGGGCAGCCTCGAGACCCCTGATGGGCCTGGCAAGAGCACTTCCGGGGTTGGAGAGGACGGAATTCCACTCAGAACCCGCTGAAGAGTAAAGGGAAGTTCCGGGGGGGTGTTGAGCTCTGAGGAATTTTTATTTTTCTACATCTCTCCAGGGTAAGATTTAGATGCAAAATGTAGAAGGAAATGGTGATTGTTAAAGTAATTGAAAGCACTTGGAAATAAATAATATTCTGAATGTACTCTGGATCAAGCAGGCAGTTGAAAAGATGGTCACTGGAGTATTTGAATTACGACAACGATAGTAACATCGGAGAGACATTTTCAAAAGCTGCTTTCAGACTGAAGTACCTGTTTTATTTTCTTTTTATTATCTTACTTTAGAGAAAGAAAATGATCAATATAAATGCACCAAGATTTTGTTTCAGGCTTTCAGAAAAAACAAAAACAAAAACAAAAAACACCTAAAACAAATAACATGGAAAAAGAGACAGGGAAAAACCCAATAAACTGAAAAATAGTAAGACGGTAGAAATGATAAATTCAATAATTGGTCTTTGGGAATAACTTGTGAGGAATGGAAAAGCTCAAGTTTTACAAATGCAGTGATGATAAAATTATGAAAAAATAACTAAAAAGAAATGAATTTGATATGTGGGAGACTTTTTCATGTTACAGGAAGGCACTATGAAAAACTATATTCTAAGCAATTATAGTCTTGTTAAAAAGGAAACTTTTTTCAAAAATCAAAATTTAAAAAACTGCAGAAGAAGAGAAGAAAAGACAGATGCATTAATAACCAAAGAAGAAATAGGAAAAATTCACAAGTGATAAAGGAGATAACTTCAAGATTTAGGAAATTGATAAATCTCAGAAACCTCAACTTTTTTTCAGAATATAGAGTGAAATATACATGATCTGTACCCATGTTTAAAAATGTTAAATATGTTGGAACAAAACATCCTTCCTTGATGTTATCTAAGATATCTAAACTCATAATTAACATGCAATAATAATGGCTGATGGCTTTACTTGACTGAGCACTTGCTCTGAGGGGCAGAGGAGCAATGCTGGGTTTCACAGGCATCAGCTCCTTTAACCACCACAAATAGGGTCTAAGGTAATATAGTTAACTCGACCTTATAGGCCAGGGAAATGTTCCTTCTTGTTTGTTGACAAAACGTGGCCCACTCCTTCTTTTTCCCTCTGTACCTCACGTTTGGCAACGCCATCATGAAGCCTATGTGCCCCATGCTTTGGTACTGGTGGGAAGTTCAAACCATGCAAACCACTCAGCACTCAGGAGCCCTTGCCAAGGCCCCAGCCCCAACCACAGTAAAAGCTACAGCCACTCATCGCTTCCTTCACCTCTCTGGACAAGTGCGGGTGGTTGCCCTGCTGTGAGTCCCATTGCGTAAGTGACACACATTGCCATGCATGCTTGATGCGCGTGTGGCATCCCCAGTTTCCATCTCTGTTTTGAGCTGAATTTGTGTCCCTGAGAAAGATATGTGAAAATCTTAACTCCTAGACCTGTGAAGGTGACCTTATGAAGAAAGAGGGTCTTTACAGGCGTAATCAAGATAGGAAGACGTCATTAGAGTGTGCCCTAATCTAACATGAATTTTGTCATCATGGGAGGAGGAAAATACAGACACTGAAGGAAAACGGCCATGTGACAATGGAGACAGAGACTGCAGTGGTGTGACCACAAGCCAAAGAGCACTCAGGGCCCCCAGAAGCTGGAAGACTCAAGAAAGGGTCCTCCTGTAGGGGCTGTGGAGAGGGCATTGCTTTGCCAACACCTTGATTTTGGTCTTCAATCCTCCAGAACGCTGAGAAAATGATCTCGGTTGTTTAAGCCATCCGGTTTGTGGTATAGTGATGAATGGAAAAGCTTATGTTTCACAAATGCAGTGATAATAAAATTATGAAAAAATGATGAAAAAGAAATAGATACGTGGGAGACATTTAACTGGTACAGGAAAGTACTATGCAAAACTATAGCCTAACAAGTTATAGTCTTGTTAAAAAGGAACCTTTTTTCAAAAATTAAAATTTACAAAGCTACAAAAGAGAAGAAAAAATAGATGCATTACTAACCAAAGAAGGGTTAGGGTGACAAAATGATTCACTATGACAACCCTCGGAAACTAATACAACCTCCACACCAAATTTGGGTGTGGGGCTGATTCCACCCTTGAAGGGAAATCACAAAATGGAAAGGTTCAGGGACTTGCCCAAGATAATGTTGGTCATAGCTGGAAGAATTTGAATTACTAATGCTTGACTTGGCAAAGAGAAAAAAGCACGTAGTTGTGGGAAACTGCAGTCCAAGTTCAGATCCTGCTTGTCTGACACTGGAGTCCACTGGTTTAATCCTTGCACTCTCTCTATCATAATGTTTTACAGTAGAATCTCTAGAGAAATTTCTGTTACATTAAGGGGTAAAAAACAGATTACCAACATTATTCAGTAAAATTTTCTAGAAGTTTTGGCCAAAGCAATAAGAACCAAGACAAATAGAAAATGTATAAATACTTGAAAGATACGTGTAGATGACAAGTTCATTGTATTAGTCCTTTCTCATGCTGCTATGAAGAAATACCCAAGACTGGGTAATTTGTAAAGGAAGAGGTTTAATTGACTCACAGTTCTGCATGACTGGGGAGGCCTCAGCAAACTTACAATCATGACAGAAGGGAAACCAAACACATCCTTCTTTGCATGGTGGCAGGAGAGAGAAGTGCCAAGCAAAGGGGGGTGGGCAGAGAAGCCCCTTATAAAACCATGAGATCTCATGAGAACTCATTCACTATCATGAGAACAGCATGGGGGAAACCGCCACCATGATCTAATCACCTCCGTTGAGATCCCTCAACCCAACATGTGGGGATTACAATTTGGATTACAATTCAAGATGAGATTTTGGGTGGGGACATGGCCAAACCATATCAGTTGTGTACCTAAAAAATTCAAGAAAAGAACTTACATGATGTTCAAATGTAAAAGTTTACTAAAGTAGCATGTTAGCAAGATAAGCATATCAAAATCAACCTTGTCATCTACACATATCTTTCAAGTATTTATTCATCTTTTATTTGTTTTGGTTCTTACTGCCTTGGCCAAAACTTCCAGAAATGTTAATGAATAACGGTGATAACCTTGTTTTATCCCTAACATAATAGGAATTTCCTTAACTTTTCTACATTCAAGCATTGACCAATAAAAAAATCCACTGGATCCCATTCAGAAAGCA
Source organism: Pan paniscus (assembly GCF_029289425.2). Taxonomy (NCBI): domain Eukaryota; kingdom Metazoa; phylum Chordata; class Mammalia; order Primates; family Hominidae; genus Pan; species Pan paniscus. The sequence goes on along the minus strand of NC_073266.2, from coordinate 93,551,276 downwards.
AGAAAAAGCATAAAATGTCTATGAATAGTTTTAGGAACATGAAGAACCCATAAAAGATGCCTGCCAGAATTAATGAGAAATAGAAAAGAAGACTTAAATAATTTCAGAGGCACAGAATGCTCTGACAGAAAATTTTATTGGTTTGCTATGGCTGCCGTAGCAAAACACATACATTGGGTGTTTTATTTGCACCAATTCATTTTCTAAGTTCTGTAGGCTGAAAGTCCATGATCATGGTGCCAGCAGGGCTGGTTTCTCCTAAGGCCTCTCTTCTTGGTCGAGATGGTGCTGTTTCAGGGTGTCCTCATACGGCCCTTCCTCTGTGCACACACATCCCTGGCATCTCTTTTTTTATAAGGACACCAGTCATATTGGATTAGTGTTCTGCCCTTCTGACTTCATTTAACTTTAATTACTTTTTTAAAGGCCCTTATCTCCAAACATAATCCTTGTGGGAATTAGGGCTTCTACATATGAATTTTGGGTGGACATAATTCAATCCATGATGGGAATATAAAATATTTTATATGTATCAGTTATCTTGTGCAGAAAAACAAACTATTGCAAATTGCAGAAGATTTAAACAACCACCATTTATTTTCCTTACTGTTATGTGTGTAATTTGGGTGGGGCTCAGCGGGTGGCTTATCTTGTCTCACGGGGCTGACTCACATATCTGAAGCCAGTTTGCAGGTCAGCTGGAGCAGGTTGGTCCCTTCTGCTCCCTGGGGTCTCTCATCTTCCAGCAGGCTAGCTTGGGCTTGATCACACTGCAGCTGAACAGGTTCCAAGGAGAAGCGCAGAAGCACTCAAAGCCTCTTCCAGGAGTCTAGGCTTGGAACTGGCACAGGGCACTTCCACCAAATGGTATTGGTCAAAACAAGTCACAAGTCAGCCAAAATTCAAAGAGTGAGGAAGTAGTCCCTACCCCTTAATATGGGGAACAGCAAAGTCACATTGCAAAGGAGGTATGGACATAGAGAAGGAATCTTTCATTATGGTTGTGAGCAACCTACCTACAATCAATGAGTTTGTTTAAAAGTAATTTTGGCAAAATCCAAACAATAATTTTATTTGAATATGATGAAATGATTCTAAAATTTGTCTTAAATAATTAAAATTAAAATATTTATAAAAGTTTAAAAGAAGAGTAAAGATGTCATGTTAATTAGGTATTAAATTAGGTATTAAAATTTATGAAATAATTATTAAGATGATGTCATATGAGACTAAACAGACAGCTATTAGAAGAGAACAGATCATTCAGAGATGGAATATAGTTCATGCAAATACTTATGGTATTTTAAAGAAAGTAATCCATATCAGTGGGGAAAAAATGGACTACACAATACTGTTAAGAAATTTTCTTTGTATTTATTTACTTATTTTTCCTTTCAACAATTTTTAAAAACAATATCAGCTTTTATTTTAGATTCAGGGAGTATATGTGTAGGTTTGTTACATGGGTATATTGTGTGATGCTGAAGGTTAGGATTAATGATTCTGTCACCCAGGTAGTGAGGATAGTACTCAACAGTTAGTTTTTCAACCCTTATCCCTCTCCAGCCCTTACCCTTCTATTAGTTCCCACTGTCTATTGTTGCCATCTTTATGTCCATGAATACCCAGTGTTTAGCTTCCACTTGTAAGTAAGAACATGCAGTATTTGGTTTTCTGTTCCTGTGTTAATTTGCTTAGGATAATGGCTTCTAGCTGCATCCATGTTACTGCAAAAGACATGACTTCATTATTTTTTAATGACTATGTAGTATTCCATGGTTTATATGTACCACATTTTCTTTATCCAGTCCACCATTGATGGGAACCTAGGTTGATATTCTAAAATTATTCATATGACATCAAAAAAGAGCCCAAATAGCCAAAGCAATCCTAAGCAAAAAGAACAAAGCTGGAAGTGTCACATTACCCGACTTCAAACTATACCAAGACAGCATGGTACTGGTAGAAAACAAACAAACAAACAAAAAATCAGAAACATAGACCAATGGAACAGGTTAGAGAACCAAGAAATAAAGCTGCACACCTACAGCTATCTGATGTTTGATAAAGTCAACAAAAATAAGCAATAGGGAAAGGACTACTTATTAAATAGAGGGTGCTGGGACAGCTGGCTAGCCATGTGCAGAAGAATGAAACTGGACCCCTACGTTTCATCATATACAAAAATTAACCCAAGATGGATTAAAGATTTAAATGTAAGGAATGTATAGGAATCCTAGAAGAAAACCTAGGAAACACCATTCTGGACACAACTGGCCCCAGGAAAGAATGTATGACTAGGTCTTCAAAAGCAATTGCAATAAAAACAAAAAACTGACAAATGGGACCTAATTAAACTAAGAGCTTCTGCATAGCAAAAGAAACTAGCAACTCAGTAAACAGACAACCTACAGACTGTGAGAAAATATTCAGGAACTATGCATCCAATAAAGGTCTAATATCCAGCATCTATAAGGAAGTTAATTCAACAAGCAAAACCCAAATAAACCCATTAAAAAGTGGGCAAAAGACATGAACAGACACTTCTCAAAAGAAGACATACAAGGAGCCAAGAAACATATGAAAAAATACTCAACATCACTAATCATCAGAGAAATGCAAATCAAAACCACAATGAGATACCATTTCACAGCAGTCAGAATGGCTATTACAAAAAAACCAAAAAACAATAGATGCTGGTGAGGTTGAGGGGAAAAGGAAACATTTATTCAGTATCAGTGGGAATGCAAATTAGTTCAGCCATTGTGGAAAGCAGTCTGGAGATTTCTCAAATAACTTAAACAGAACTGCCATTTGATCGAGCAATCCCACTACTGGGTATATACTCCAATAAATAATTAAATAACTCAACTAAAAAGACACTTGCAATGTTCATTGCTTTGGTATTTGGAAAACAGAATCTTCACAAATTTGACTCCAGATATATTTGCAAAGCAAAATAAATAAATAAATAAATAAATAAATAAAATTAACAAATAACCAAGAGGAAATATAGGTTAGTATATAAAGTAAGACAATAAATACAGAAACTGATATAGTTGACTACCCAAAAATGTAAAAAGAGATGCATGTACAAAATAAATCAAAACTGAATGAAACAAGTTGATATATTTAATAGCAGCAAAGGAGAAATATTTATACTATATAAAGAAATCATGCACGCAATTAGAAAAACCATCATAAACATTGTTGGTAAATGGAGGAAGCACATGGAAAATTTTTATAACCTACCAACAAACACATGGGGAAAGTTCAGCTATAATAATAATCTAATAAAATTTTATAAATATTTCCAAAAAATGATAATACTTTGCTGTTGAACATCTGGTAACCAGTGTTAAAGATTGCTGGACTGTTTCAATTATGCTGGAAAACAATTTAGTGACACGCATTAATATCCTTCAACCTAGCATCTTTTGACCTAGTTTTTATTAGGTTAAAATTAGACTAATTTTACTTTTGAAATAAATCATAATGGCAAAACAACATTAACTACTATTTAAGTGGCCATAAGCATTAGAGAACAGGAAGTGAACGAGCACAGGACAGAATATTGTGTCATCACTGCCCATGATGTTTACAAGGCGTCTTCTATAATAGGAGGAAATTCCATCTCCAAAGTCTACCTGTTGCAAGAAGACATTGGGGTTTGCTTCCTTCCCTTTCTGTTTCTCCCTGTCTGTTTTCCACATTGTCTAACATGATCCTGGGTGACTTCTAGAACAAGAACATGCATAGTTTTGAGGAGAAGGAAAGCCAGCGCCCGAGTGTGTGTTTGTGTAGGTGAGCGTGTCCTCTAAGTCAGGTGGGTCTGGCGATGGGAAGACCATCCCATCCTAAGACATGCACATCCAGTGTCAGCGACAGAGCCCGTGAGTGAGCTGTCACGAATGTCGCTTCTCAGGGAGTTTACTGGAACTAAATGTTTGGGATTATTTCTTCAAATTACAGCAATCAAGGCATCGTTCTGAGACCTGCACTGGAATACCGCGTCGAGTCCTTGCTCATCCCCACGAATGCTTTGGGTTTCGCTGTGATGTGTGTGCAGCTGTATATGGGCCTGTTGGGGCTGATACAGCAGTCATTCTTTCCAAGAAATCTTTGATCTGCTGAAAGGTGACTACAAAGCTGATAGCCAAGGTACCGACGCAGGGAGAGTTTCACAATGTGGCATGTTAGAAGGGGCAGGTCCCAGGGGCCGCTTTGCTGAGTGTGTAACAGCTAATTGGGCCTGCTAGGGTCAGCAATTAGCTTGGAGCTATTCAGAACTGACAGGGCCACCTTTATCTGTAAACCAGTTCTTCATTGAACAATAACGCCGCAGCCAGTCAGGGAGACATCTGTGCAGCACAAAGCAGGCTGCATGTGTCAGGGTAGACGGAGCTTTTCCCGGGGCTGTGGAATTCGGATGTCCCCTCCGCCGTGGAGCCCAGCGATCACCTGGCTCCCTAAAAGCAACACTCGGCAGGTCCTTCGTGAGAGGAACATCATTTCCCTTAGTCTCAATGACAGAGTTGCTTCTCTGACTAAAGATTACCTATTGGAAAACTAAGCGTGATATTTTCTTTTCAAACAGTGAAGAGAATATAAAAAACTTCACTTTGAAAGTGATCTACCAGGGCTGTGTTAATAAGAGTGAAGTTTGGAAAATAAAACTTGGAAACGTTATCTCTGGGAGGTCTAAAAATTTTCCTCATGCTTTTGATAGTCGAGAAGGGAATGTGTTCGCCTTTGTGTCAGATCCTTAAGCTCTTTTTCGTCCTTTTTGTTTGCACTTAAATTTCGAGAAAGAAAACAATGGTCCCTTTTCACAAGAACCCTTCTTCTCCTCCCTAAGAAAATAGCACTTCTACAATGTTACCTTCCTCAAGCTCCATGGCCGAGTTCTGCATTTATTTTTAATTTATTTTTATATTGTTTTTCTTGGTGGGGGCCGTGGATCGGCTCATCTCAAGTAGGGTGGTCTACTGGCAGAAGGCGTTATCTGGTGTTGAGGTATGGCCGCCATGTGGGGCCCTTCACACGTGATCTTGGAGTTCAGTGGAGGGGCACGCTCCACCTGGCTTCCCAACCACCACTGCCCAGTGAGCCTTTTCAACTTTTTTTTTTAAATTATTTTTTTAGAGACAGAATCTCCCTGTGTCATCCAGGCTGGAGTGGCACGATCATAGCTCACTGCAGCCTTGATCTCCTGGGCTCAAGCAATCCCCCTGTGTCAGCCTCCTAGGTAGCTAAGATGACAGTTGCATGCCACCACACCCAGTTAATTTTTCAGTTTTTCATAGACATGTGGTCTCTCTATGTTGCCTAGGTTGGTCTCGAATGCCTGGGCTCAAGCCATCCTCCACTTTGGCCTCCCAAAGTGCTGGACTAACAGTGATGAGCCACCGCACCTGGCCTGCCCAGGTGAGTCTTATGTCAGCCTCATCCCATCCTTCCCTGAGAGGTACATCAAGAAGGGAGAGGCACCTCTACAGTCTATGGATGACAGCTCTATAATTTCAGCATTATTTTAATACAGTGCAAGTGCCTTATATATTTATGTGGCTTCATTTTACATGTGCTTTTTCATGTAATTGATTTGTACTTGTCTCTGCTAGATTTCAGTAACTTACCTCTCTTTTTTTCTATTTTTATTTCTGTTGTCCCCTCCCAGTTGTTCTCTATCCTTGATGGCAAAAAAATGTGAAGCACTCCCACTATGCTTTCTATTCTCTGCAGCCTCTTTTTTGCAAGGAAAGCCTGTCATGCAAGGGAAGGTCAGACAGATGAGATTCCGGTTGGTCCCTCGAGCTAAGCTGTTCCGCACGGCGAGTGTATGGGAACGAGGCTGCTTTGAGCTAACTTTGCCAACGCTCTGCTGGTGAGGTAAGCCAGGGATGAGCCCCTGATGGTGTTCAGGGATCTCCTTCAAGAGCATAAAAGGGAGCTGATTGATGAGGTCCGTGCATCTGTTCACTCTCTCTCACGACAGCTCCTGCCCCAGGTGTGTCAATACCCAGGGGCAAGGGGTGTGGAGGTGGGGAGCAGATTTAATGGGTGAATTTACTTGCAATAAAGAAATTCTTCTCCTTGTCTTGGTCACCATTTTTTCACCAAGAAACTAGCATTTCCTATCCTACTAAAAGTTTACAGTTCTTTTTTTCTTCTTCTTTTTGGTGAGCACGTTTCTGCACTGTTGAGCTGACAGCTGAAATCTGTCCTCCTCCTGCGTGTGATGTCAGCTGTGGGCCAGCCTGGCAGTTATGAAGAGAAGAAGGGGGGACAGCTAGGGGGAAAAGGAAGCATGTTACGATTGTGACCAGACCGGCTGAAACTGTGTGTCATGTGTCACAAACCCCACGGCCTGGCAGATCTCCGTGGAGGGAGCTTTGCCTACTCTCATGACATATCTAAAGGCTCACGGGAGGCCAGCGCGCACCTGTAAGTCTCCTGGCTGACGTGCGACCAGGCAGCCGAGAGAGAGAGAGAGAGAGAGAGAGAGAGAGAGAGAGAGAAATGGGCAAGAGCTGAGACTCCAGCAGCAGCAGGAAATGGGCTGCGTTGCAGACAGCCGGCGCCACCAAGAGTTATTTCTAAAATCTGGGTTCGATTACGATGTGCAGTCAGGTACAAACTGACAGACGAACAACTTTCTCCCATCTCGCGGCTGCTCCTTGTTTACAGTGCTTTCAGACTCCATGGAAGGTTCTCTAAAGGCACCTGTGTGGTGTCTCATAAGAGTCCGGGCTGCCAAGCGCCTCCCGTGTCATTTCTAACAGGTGTGGAAGGTGAAAAGAAGGAGCAGGAAGGAAAAGATAAGACACGAAGAGAAGGAGCCATGTGGAAAAACCTGGAGTGCAGAAGTGTTCGTCTGAAAGGCTACGATGACCGTGATGAGTAAATTATTTTATTCCTTCCATTATACAATAAAATACTATCCAGTTCTTGTGTTTATAGGAGAACAAATGACTGTTTCTCCATTTCCATTCATCTTCTATTTTTAAAATAAAAACTTTATATAAGCATAGGATACTTAAAAGAACCAAGATATATTTTGGCTTGTGTTTATATAGGGACATGTTTGAAAACATAGCATTTTTTAATCGGTAAAATAGGTAAAAACAACTGGAGAGGAAGTTTCATGCTTGGCAGAGATGATATTGAAATATTCAATGCGCCGGGCATGGTGGCTCACGCCTATAACCCAGCACTTTGGGAAGCCAAGGCAGGAGGATCACTTGAGGTCAGGAGTTCGAGACCAGCCTGGCCAACATGGTGAAACCCCATCTCTACTAAAAATACAAAAATTAGCTGGGTGTGGTGGCAGGTGCCTGCAATCCTAGATACTCGGGAGGCTGAGGCAGGAGAATTGCCCGAGCCTAGGAGGCGGAGGTTGCAGTGAGCTGACATTGCACCACTGCATTCCAGCCTGGGTGACAGAGTGAGACACTCTGTCTCACAAAAAGAAAAAGAAAAGAAAAGAAAAGAAAAAAGGAATATTCAATGCACACAATGGGAAAGAAGAGAGGGTGCAAGCCTCTGGGCCCAGAACTTCAGGGAATCCAGGATCCTCCTGGTGAGAAGGCAAAATGAGAATGTGCAGCCTCTGTCCTCATGGAGGCCATGGGTGCAGAGTAAAGGGACAAACTGGCCACTTGGCATCGCATGGACAGTCTAAGGATTTCACTTTCTAGCAGCTCATTGTGGTATCTTATCTCTACTGCCTGGACATGGGGACCCACAGCTTGATGGAGTCACTCTTTTTGGGTTGTGATTCCAATGTGTCACCTAAGCTGGCACCCAGGGGGATCAGGGTCCACCAGCAACACAATTACTCAACAGGAGAAAATACAATCCTGTTGTACCATCTGACACCAACTCCTCCCTGACACCTCAGCAATAGTCAGGACACATTTAGGATATTTTCTTTTTGAACTGTATCACTTTTGGACTTTTCTTTATCAATTACGATAATTTTTACCCTTGTCATTTAGTAAAACTCTGTGGTCCCTGGTTATAGTTAAGATATAAACTTTGTATAATATTAAATATATATGTAAACATGCATATATATCTATATGTGTATGTACGCATACATGCATGTAATATTTGTTTAATTTCAAATTAATTATATTTTGATAATTGTAACACTCTAGATTTGTTTTGAAAATACCAATTTTAAAACACTCTAGATTTGTTTTGAAAATACCAATTTTAAAAAAGATGCCACTTGGCCTATCATTGATGGGCATTTAGGTTGATTCCATATCTTTGCTATTGTGAATAGTGTTGCAATGAACGTACCGTGCCATGTCTTTATAATAAAATGATTTTTATTCCTTTGGGTATATACCCAGTTATGGGATTGCTGAGTCAAATGGTATTTCTGGTTCTAGGTGGTACATGTACACCATAGAATACTATGCAGCCATAAAAAGGAATGAGATCATGTCCTTTCCAGGAACATGGATGGAGCTGGAAGCTGTTAACCTCTGCAAACAAACACAGGAACAGAAAACCAAACACCGCATGTTATCACTTATAACTAGGAGTCGAACAATGAGAACACATGGACACAGGCAGGAGAACAGTACACATTGGGCTGGTTTGGGGCACAGTGGGAGGGAGAAATAGCTAACGCATGTGGGGCTTAGTACCTAGGTGATGGGTTGGTAGGTGCAGCAAACCACCATGGCACAATGGCACACGTTTACCTATGTAACAAACCTGCATGTCTGGAACTTAAAATAAAATTAAATTAAAAAAGGTGCAATTTGGTAATCATTATTTTTTCAATTGTTATATTTTTTTATTTCCCTGGACTTTGATTTGTAAAATCTTTTATATATTAAGGAAATAATTCAATTTGTCAAAAGTTTTCACAACCTTTGGGTTTGCCATTTACATTCTATTTTTGTTCATATTGGGATTTTTTTGGGGGGAGCTAATTAAAAACATTGCAACCAAATGTTTGTAATGTTTGTATTCCTTTATTAATTCTTTTTTTTTTTTTTGAGACAGGCTTTTGCTTTTCTCACCCAGGCTGGAGTGCAATGGTGTGATCTCGGCTCACTGCAACCTCCACCTCCTGGGTTCAAGCGATTCTCCTGCCTCAGCCTCCCGAGTAGTTGGGATTACAAGTGCCCACCACCACACCCAGCTAATTTTTGTATTTTTAGTAGAAACGGAGTTTCACTGTGTTGGTCAGGCTGGTCTCGAACTCCTGACTTCAGGTGATCCACCCGCCTCGGCCTCCCAAAGTGCTGGGATTACAGAGCCACCGCGCCTGGCCTCCTTTATTAATTCTTCCTTTAATCTTATGCTGAAAAGCCCTTTTTCTCCTCTAAACTCTTCTAGCTGTTTTAAATTGTTATATCTTTGTTTTCTTGGTTTACAATGAACTATTTGGTCCTTCTTTTGTTTATTATGGAATATGGTACACAGTACATTTATTCTCCTTAATTAACTGACAGTCTCTTCCATGATGAGAAATGCATGCCTTGTTAAGTACTAAAGTATACAGAGAATTTGACCTGCTCATGGCCTTCCGTTCTGTTCCATTATTATGCCTGCCCTGCCTTAAGACTATCAATTGATGTTTGGCAAAGTCAGTTGCATGCCTCCCTCATACTTTTGTTCCCAAAATATTCTTTATATTTTCACCTGTTTATTATTCCCTAGGTAATTTATAATTTTGATTTCAATTGCTTTGATTTGTGGGCAAATGGTATATCATTTCAAATGTTCATGCATCCCATAGATAAATACGATCTGTATGTTTTCCTTTTTTCAAAATTTTATGTATTTCAAAGCTTTTTAAAATCTTCAGAATTTTAAAATTTTATGTTTTATTTCCTTGTAGCATATGTTTTGATTGGAATTATGATAGGGATCTCTTTTTAGCAATATCTTCTGCTATAATTTTACTGGTATAAAGAAAAGGTTTGTTTTTCATATGTATATTTTATAATTTATAATTTGATAAATTATAAAATATAGTGAATCCATTAATTAGCCATCACCTCTTTCTTTTCTTTTTATTTTTAGTGAACATAAAGAATGAACCCACTAATTAGCCATCAACTCTTTCTTTTCTATTCATTTTTAGTGGCTATCTTGGATTTTATTTATTGAGTATATATTTATTAGCTATCTCAATAAATGGATATTTATATTGATTTTCATAATAACAATTGTATTTGATCAAATATAGTTCTATCTCATTAGATCAGTTGCATTTGATCAAATCCACTAGTTATACATCATTATATCTTTCTTTTCATTGTGTTAAACCATTAACAACATTTCCATAACACTGTTAAATAAGCAGACATTCTAGTCCAGTGTCTCATTTTAAATGGACTTTCTCCAGTTTTCCCCCATTAAGTTTGTAGATTACTTTTTCGATGTAAACCTATTCCTAATATTAAGGAAATATCCTTTCAGTCTTTATTTAAAAAGAGGCATCTGGAGGAAAAGATGCCTTTAACCCTGACATTCTACAATCTTTTGATCTGTTTATAGCTTTTCTGATATGTTCACTGTTTACTTCTTCTAGCCAGAATATAAGCTCCTTGAGAACTGGGGATCAATTTCATTCACTCTTGAATCTGCTGCACCTGTGAATGACTAAGAAATTAAAAATTCCATTTCAAAAGTCATAAGAACTTCCTGTTACTGCAAATAGGTAAAAAGTCTGAAGTTAGAGACAGTTTTGAAGTTATTTATTTAGTAATCATTTCAAACAGTTTTACTGTTTGAAAATTTTCTTTTTATTTTTAAGTCAACTTAAGTAATTTTCTTCTGGAGAACAATTCATTTTATAAAAACTTTATCATTGTTAATGTGCAATTTAAACATTATTCTTAATATCTCAAAATATTTATCTATATTAAGGACTCCTTTAATACTGATTTTCTATAGTTATGGCATTTAATTTCTTAGTATCTTGATTATATCTGTCAAGAATTTGTCTATGCATTTTTTTAAATTTGCTAGAATGTACCTAAGAAAGTACAAGTTTTTTTTCTTGGTTTCTGACTTATTGATCTTTGCTTTTATCTTTATCTCTTTCCTCTTGACATTCTTGTTCTCCCTTTAAAACCAACTGAGATTAACATTTAAGACACTATGCTACCCTGCTTCAAACTATACTACAGGGCTACAGTAACAAAATAGCATGGGACTGATACGAAAACAGACACATAGACCAATGGAACAGAACAAATAACCCAGAAATAAGACCACGTACCTACAACTATCTCATCTTCAACAAACCTGACAAAAACAAGCAATGGGAAAAGAACTCCCTATTCAATAAATGGTGCTGAGATAACTGGCTAGCCATATGCAAAAGGTTAAAACTGGACCCCTTCCTTACATCATACACAAAAATAAACTCAAGATGGATTAAAGACTTAAATGTAAAACCCAAAACTATAAAAACCCTGGAGGACAACCTAGGCAATACCTTTCAGGACATAGGCATGGGCAAAGATTTCATGACAAAGACATCAAAAGCAAATTTGCAACAAAGGCAAAAATTAACAAATGAGATCTAATTGAACTAAAGAGCTTCTGCACGGCCAAAGAAACTATCAACGGAATAAACAGACAATGTACAGAATGGGAGAAAATTTCTGCAAACTATGCATCGGACAAAGGTCTAATATCCAGCATCTATAAGGAACTCGACAAATTTACAAGAAAAAAACAATCCCATTAAAAAGCAGATAAAGGACATGAACAGACACTTTTCAAAATAAGACATAGATGCAGCCAACAATCATGAAAAAAAGCTCAACATCACTGATCATTAGATAAATGCAAATCAAAACCACAATGAGATACCATCTCGCACTAGTCAGAATGGCTATTATCAAAAGTAAAACAGTAATAGACGCTGGCAAAGTTGTTAAGAAAAGGGAATGCTTATACACTGTTAATGGGAGTATAAATTAGTTAAACCATTGTGGAAGATAGTGTGGTGATTCTTCAAAGACCTAGAGACAGAAAAACCATTCAACCCAGCAATCCCATTACTGGGTATATACCCAAAGGAATATAAATTGTTCTGTTATAAAGACACATGCATGTATAAGTTCATTGCAGCACTATTGACAATGGCAAAAACATGGAATCAACCTAAATGTCTATCAATGACAGGCTGGATAAAGAAAATGTGATACAGATACATGGTGAAATACTTTCAGCCATAAAAAAGAATGAAATCACGTCATTTTCAGGGACATGGTTGGAGCTGGAGGCCATTATCCTTAGCAAACTAATGCAGGAACAGAAAAACTAAATACTGCATATTCTCGCTTGTAAGTTGGAGCTAAATGATAAGAACACATGGACACATAGAGGGAAACAACACACACTGTGTCTATCGGAGGGTGGAGGGTGGGAGGAGGGAGAGGATCAGGGAAAATAACTAATGGGTACTAGGCTTAATACCTGGGTGATGAAATAATCTGTACAACAAACCCCCATGACAAAAGTTTACTCATGTGACAAACCTGCACATGTACCCCTAAACTTAAAAGTTAAAAAAGAAAGAATTATCCATTCTGAACCACAAAAATAAAATATTTTTTAAAGGCAAACAGAACCTAAAGGACCTAGGGAACTAAAGCAAAAGATCTAATATCTGTATCATCACAGGCCTAGAAGGAGAGAAAAGGGAAGGGCTGAAAAACTGTCCAAAGCTAAAAACTTCCCATTTGGTGAAATACATAAACCTACAGATTCAAGAAGCTGAGAAAACTCCAACAAGGTAAACCTAAAAAAATCCATACCAAGACATATAATAGCCAAACTTCTGAAAACTAAACACAGAGAAAAGGTCTTGAAGTTACAGGAGAGAAAGAAAAATTCATAATTACAGATGGAGACTTCAAAACACCTTTCTCAACAATTAATAGAATAACTACAGAGAATATCAGCAAGAAATAGGAGAATTTAACAACACCATTACCCAACAGTATCTAATCAACACTTAAAGAACACATTAGTAAACAACCACAGATTATACATTCCATTCTCCCACTGAACATTCACAAAGGTAGACCATATCTGATACCATTAAACATACTTCAATCATTTCAAAGAACTGGAATCATGCTGAGTGTGTCCTTTGACCACAGCAGAATCAAAGCAGAAACTAATAACAGAAATATGAAGGAAAATCTCCAAAAACTTGAAAACAAAATATTGCACCTTTAAATAGCCTGTGAATCAAAGAAATCTCAAAGGAAATAAATAATAAGTTGAACTAAATAAAAATAAAAATACATCCACAAATACAAAATCTGTGGGGTGCAGATAAAGCATTGTTTAGAGGAAAATTTATAGCACTGAGTCCATACATTAAAAAAGACAAATAGCCTCAAATTAATAGTCTAAGTTTCTACATCAAGAAATTAGAAAAGAAGAGCAAAATAAACCCAAAGCAAGTAGGAGGAAAGAAATAAGGATAAGAACATATATCAATGAAATTGAAAACAGAGAGTAAAAATAAATAAAATAAACTTAGTTTTTAAAAAAAATTAGTAAAATTGACAAAAATCAAACTAGCAAGCTTCAGACCTCATACACATATCTTATAGACTGAAACATCATTATTAAAATATTTCCCAATAGAGTTCAGCAATATATAAAGAAAATGATATACCACAAGTAAATTCTTATTCTAGGGATGCCAGACTGGTTTAATACTTTTAAAAATCAATCAGTGTAATCCACTGTATTCACAAGCTAAAGAAGAAAAAAAATCACATGATCACACCAATTTAGGAGAAAAAATCTTTTGACAAAAGTCAACACGCATTTGACAAAATTCAGCACATATTAATGACAAAAATTATCAGTAAGGAATAGAGGGTGGTTTCCTCAACTTGATAAAGAATTTCCTGTCTACAAAATGCTATAGTTAGCATCAACTTAATGTTAAAATGCTAAATGGCTTTCCACTAAAATTGAGATTTAGGTGAGAATGTTCACTCTCACCATTGCTATTCAACATCATACTGGAAATTCTTACTATCATAGTGTCTAATAAGAAAAGAAAAGTAAAGAGAATCCATACTGATCAGAAAGAAAGAAATTCACCTATTTGTAGATCACATGATTGTCTACATATAAAATCTCAAAGGATCTAAAAAACAAACCAACCAGCAAACAAAAGCTTCCTACCACAAATGAGATCAATATGTTCACAAGATACTAAATTAGCACACAAAAATGAATTGTATCTCTACAAACTAATGAGGAAGAGAGAGAAACCGAAACTGCAAATATAATACCATTGTAATAGCTACAAAAAATCAAGTACCTAGGTGTAAATCTAACAGAACATGTATAGAGTTTGTGTGCTGAAAATTACAAAATGCTGATGAAAGAAATCAGAGACAATCTAAACAAATGAAGAGAGGATCTTTGCTCATGAACTGGAAGACTCAACAATTTCCCCAAAATTGCTACAAACACTGAACACAATTCCTATCAAAATTCTAGCAAATTTTTTATAAATTCGAAAAAGATTATTCTAAAATTTACATGGGAAAGCACAATCCTAAGAATAGCTAAACAAATTTTGAAAGAGAATAATGAAGTGGGAAGAATCACTCTGCCCTGTTTCCAGGTTCATTATGTAGCATTGAGACTATGGGACTGGCAGGGATGGGGATACACACAAAGATAAACGAAATAGAAAAATGGACCAGTAACAGCCTCACACAGAAACAGCCAACTGATTTTTCAGAGGTACTAAAATAATTCAATGGAAGACAGATAGTCTTTTAAACAAAAAATAAATCTTAACCTAAACCACACATTTTATACAAAAGGTAACTAAAAATGGTTTAAATGTAAAACACCAAATTATAGTTTTTCAGAATAAAACACAGGAAAAAAATTCAGAACTTGGGCTTGATGAAGAGTACTCAGATGTGGTATCAAAAGCTCAATTCATAAAAGAAAAAGATCCATGAATTGAACTTTATCAAAACAAAAATTTTGCTCTGTGAAAGACTCCATTAAAAGGATGGAAAGACAGCTACAAACCAAGGGATAATATTTGCAAAGCATATATCAGTTAAAGGACTCATATTTAGAATTTGTAAAGATCTCTCTGAGCTCAACAGTAAAAAACAAAATGATCCAATTAGAAAATAGGAAATAACATGAAGAGATCTTTCACTGAAAAAGACATACAGATAGAAAAAAAGCACATAAAAAGTTCAACATCACTAACCTTAAAAAATGCAAATTAAGGTCACAGGAGATATCACAAAACACCTATTAGAATAGCCAAAATAAAAACTAGTGACAACACCAAATGCTATCGGTGGTGCAGAGAAACTCAATCATTCATACGTTGTTGGTGAAAGTATGAAACGATCCTGACCCTTTGCAAAATCACTTGGAAAATTCTTGAACAACAACAACAACAACAACAGTAACAAAGCATACAAATATCCTATGACCAAGCAGTCACACACCTGGGCATTTATATCAGAAAAGTGAGAGCTTGACAGAAAACTGGTACACAATTGTTGGTAGCCTTTTTATTTGCAGTTGCCAAAATCTGGAGACGAGCAAAATGTCCTTCAATGTGTGAATGGTTACACAGATCACGGTACATCTGTGCCATGGAACACTATTCAGCACTAAGAAGGAAAAACTCTTGATGCGCAAGCAGCTCAGAGGAATCTCCAGGGAATATGGCTGAGTGACGGAAGTCAGTCCTAAGGGTTACATAGTATATGATTCCATTTATACAATATCCTTGAAATAACAAAATTTTAGAGATAGAGGAAGATTGGTGATTTCCTGGCTTTAAGAATCATGCGAGTTGCAGGTGGGTGTGCCTGTAAAGATCTTCATGGTGACAGAACCATTCTGTGTCTTGTTTACGGCGGAGATTACTCAAGTCTGCATGTGATACAATGACATAGACCTACACAAACATTGCACGAGTGTCAGTTTCCTGGTGTGGATATTGTACCATAGTTCATAAGCTGCAGCCATTGGGGGAAGCTAGGTGAAAGGTTCAGGAGACCTTCTTGTACTATTTTTGTAACTTCTTATAGATCTATAATTATTTCAAAATAAAAAGTTTTAAAAAGGACCTACAGGTGTTAATTCAATGTTGAACAGACGCAAGGGTTCCAGAGGGTCTCAGCTTGTCCTCACTTGTTTCCTGTGCTGCGCCCAGCAGACCAACAGTGACCCCAAGCCACACACCAGGCAGACCACCAAGGTGACTTCCCAGGTGGTAAGGACTTCTCGACTTCTTCTCCTGGAGGACGCACCTAGCAAATCAGACTTTCCCACAAGCTCCTGCCTGTCCACCTGCCCCTCTTGTCCTCTGCCTCCTGATTTCAGAGCATCTCTTCTCCATTCCTGTAACCCATGACTCCTGTATCGACCCTCTTTTCCTGGAATGCCGATCCGGGGTCTGTGTTCTCGGCTGTTTCCTCCTGGCCCCCTCCCAACCAGCGAGGCTCCTCGGGCTCTCAGCTTCCCCGGCTTCTCCATTACCAGCGCAGACCTCCGTTCCTTCCTGAACTCCCTCCCTTCTGGTTCACCTTGTCGTGCCCTGCTTATATTTTGCTACCAGCTCATTTTCCTTAAATACTAAACCAACAGTGTCCTTAATAAGATCATTAAATTCCATACGTTTAGGCTGGAGGAGAAGAAATCAAGGTCTAACCACAGGAGAAACAGCTTCCTCAGGGTGTTTGGGCGCCAGGGATGGACAACACCTCTTCATTCTCAGTCTGGTCCTAGAAATTCTCACCAGCTTTCCAGTTTCTAGCCCAGCAGGTATGAACTCCCGGTCTGTCCTCTTGTTGGATGACCTCACATACTTTCATGGCTAAATGTGTTGACTGAATACATGTTTCCTGGTCTTTATTCCCGCCTGTGTGTGGAGTGGCTTGGGGAGGGGCACGGAGTCTTCTCATTCCTGTGAGGCTGCAAAGGCCATATGTGACCAGGCCGTGAAGGCATTGAGTGCCAACCGGAGGGGTCAGGATTTTGTTCTAGAGCAATGGGACACCACTGGAGATTGTTGTAGAAGAGACATAAAGGCCATATTTGTATTTTAACAGCGATGAGTGAAACAGCCACGAAGGGACCGGGGCAGTGAGTGGGGAAGAGGCACTAGAAAGTGATGCAGCTCTCCAGGTGAGGGGCTGCAGGAGACGGGGCTGGTGCAGCCCCCCAGGAGTGATGAGGAGCATCTAGGGTGGAACCCACCAGCTCAGGGACTGTCTGAACACACCTGGGAGGGGAGGGGGCTGTGATGACACTGTCGTGTCTGGCCTGAGAGACTGGGGGGATGGTTAACCATAGACAGAATGGGAAACAACAGAAAGTGAGTATGTGGGTGGAGGGAGAAATATTTTTGAGCACTTTTGGTTGGGCTGAGTGGAAATGCCTCTTTGGCATCCATGTCAGCGTTTTGACAAGATCAGGGGAAGTGTGTGCAGAAGAGAGTCTGAGGACAGGCTCAGGATGGAGGGTGTCATTGGCGAGTTTGGAATAGTAGCCAAGGCAGTTACAATGGGACAGCAGAAAGAGAGGAGGGAAAAGGGCTCTATCTGAACCCTTGAGAAATACTTAGTGGTGGGTAGAGAGAGAACCACAACACTCAGCACATTGAGTATTGCCTTACTACAGAAGAAATGACAACGGTCTGTGCTTCCATCAGCTGACAGCTCTGAGTCCTGACTCCAGTTCAGGGTGCCCTGGGAGACGGAACAAGACACTGAAGAATTGGTGAAGTTCCTTGCACTTTATTCATTTTGCTAGAAATAGTATGAATGATAATAATAATAATACCTATAAATTGCTATTAGATGTTTTGTATACATTATCCCATTTAATCTTCACATCTTACCAAAAAGTTTTGGAAGGTTCAGAAACCTGCCCAAGGTCACAGAGTGGTGACAGGCAGTGGGGAGCTGGCCCACACCAGCCCTCTGGCCTTGTAGCCCACCTCTTTATGGAACGTAGCGCTGGGGTGATACTGGCACAATTCTGCCTGTGCCTGGGCTCAGGTCTGGCACACACATAAAACTCTCTACCCATTTCCCATGGCTGCCAAAATGCAGTGCACGTCATGAAAATTTTTCCAGCTCTCCTCTAGTAGCCCCATTTAGCACAATGAACATTTTCTTCCTGTTTACTAAGTGTTTACACTGTCCTTTTAATCAGATATTACAAGAGCAGCTTTTTCCCTCTGCTTTTAACTAGAAAGGACTCATTTTAGAGAGTGTCTCGTGCTGCTTTTGTCTGCTCCCCCACAGAATCCATTTGTTGTCATTTTCATTCTTTCTCACTAGAAAGTGCCGCTCATCAGAGTGACAAAAAATATGAAGCATAAAACTGTATTTCCCCACACCCCAAATTAAGCCTTCCAGAAGGACATTAATATGCCCCAATTCTTTCTATCTGTTGAATTTTTCAGCAACTCAATCCCAAAACCATTTTTATATTTGGTCACATATGAGTTGAATGAGAGTAATTGACACTAATGATTTCAGCTCATATTTACTTGCTCTATTGTTTCATTTTGACTCTGTTTTTCCCTCTCCATTTCTGCCTTTCTCCCCCTGTATGTTAAGTTCCACCGAGATCTATCTTTGTTTCACAGAGTTCCACAACTCGGAAGCTAATCATATCCCAGAACACTGATCCTGATGTCCTGCGGTGTTTGGAATTTACATTAGTTGTTTTTTCACCCACTTTTGGTTAGGGATCATTTCACTGTGGATATCATACTCTGGCAAACACATGCTCATGCAGATACACACAAGTTCACAAACAGATATCTCCAGTTAAATATTCATGATACCCAACATTATCATAGGGTTTTTCATACAAAGAAATGGCCAGTGTTGTCATTCAAGGCCTGGAGTACCTTATGCAGAGAATACTAAACAGCCCATTATTACCTCCACGGTGTGACAGACGAGCTTCAACGGAGACTAATAACAATAAATTAACGTATCCTGAGTTTGAGGGGGAAAAGCAGGACAAAGGAGCTCTGAAATTGGAGATAACTATTATTGTATATTTTGATTTGGACTCTCTTGAATTAGGTTTGAATATCAGGTTAAAATTTTTACATCATTGTCCATTTCTGAGAGAATGAAGTTGACTTGTAGGAAGATAGTCAATGGCAGTGATTTCAGTTAAATCAAATGGAAACCAAGTTTGAAAAGAAAATAGATTTATCTTTCCACTTCTTGGGAATGTGTTTCAGACATGCAGCATGTTCATCTCCTATTATTTAGTGATCTTTACAAAAAAAACAAGCAACCTTTGAATTCAACCTTCTCTTTCATTTCAACTTAGATACAGATGTCCTCTTTTGGGAATTAAATATAGTATGTCATGTGCCAACAGAAGGAAGGGAAAATTTAGAAATCACTCCATAGCCAACGGATGGCAACTGGCCTAGGGAAAATGGATGATTAGAGTGGAAGAGTCACATTGCAATCCCAAACTTGCACCCTGCTGAGGCCACAAAGACCCTGGGTTTCAATATGCAGCCTCCTCCACCCTGATTTCCACCCCTTCTGTGAAAAGCAACGTACTCTGGGGCTGAACTGGTAGCTGTAATTAATAGAACTGAAACTGCAAACTATCTCATCACAAGTTCACCATCGCGTTCATATAATTTAAAGAAAAGGTCACATCTTAGCTTGAAATAGAGTAGAGATCACTATGGACATGAATGTTTTATGTAGAATAAGGTATGTATTTACTTAGAAATGCAGTATGCACATATACTAGTTATCCCGGATGTATTAATTCATTCATTCGATCAGCAAACACTTAGGAAGTACTCACTATGTATTAGGTGCTTTGCTGAACTCCAGGGACCCAAAACTGAATAAATCTCTTAACTCTATGGAGTTCATGATTTAATTTAACCATATGAGGGTTTAGAAAATACACATCTGCAGAGAGGGTACTGAAAAGGCTAAGAAATGAGGTTATGATATGAAACTATGCCTCCTTATAATTGAGAAAAGCTAGATATTTCAAAAAGATAAATTACTGGGACAAGTTTCTGAAGAAAGTGACACAATGTGTCAACATCAAGAACAAATGTCAATAGTTTATCTAATAATGAAATGTTGTTGGAAGCTTTGTATGAGAGAGCTCTAAAAGTCCCCCTCACTGTCTGAATTCCCTCCTGGTGTGGAGGCAGACAGAGGCCCTGAGTTCTCATGAGGGTGAGGATGATGCCCTTGCACCAGGTCAAGGCAGGAGAACGGGAGACAGGAAGCTCAACTCCAGGGAACCAATAGTTCTTCCAATGAAGTGTCTAATCCTAAAGGACCCAGGGCTAGGCAGGAGTGACCAGACAGACCTGCAACATAAAGTGGGCAAGCTCGGGTGTGTACGAATCTAGAACAGCCGCAGAATGCTTCCTGGAAGGATGTTTGAAGGGACAGGAGCCATTGAGGGGGGAAAACTGGTTTAGAGACACACCGGAAATGCCTAAGAACTGGCAAAAGACACCTGTGGAGAGACGTGTGAGCTATGCACTTCTCAAACGTTCACTTGTCTTTTGGATAATTGATCAGCAAATATATCTAACTGACCACTATATACAAAACAATGTACTTTGGAGTAGGGGATGGGTATAGAAAGAAACATAGAACAGGACTCATGCTTTAAACAGCTTTCCATCTGTTTAAGTAATGTAGGTCTGACCTACACCAAATTTTTATAGTCCTGTTGCCTACAGCTGAGGGAAAGTTTCAGGAGTGATTTTAGGAATAAAAATACATAGGAGAGAGGGATGCTGTTCTAATAAAAAGAACACCACATTTGGAATTGAAGTGTTGTTTCTGTCACTTATTAGTTGTTTACTTTTATGCAATCCTCTATATACTCTGAAACTCAGTTCTCTTCGGGAAAGTCCAAGCACTATGCCCACCTTATCAATTGGCTTATTTGGTTTTGAGCAACAGAAGTGTGTTATGACCAACTGAAGCAGCAAATGGTTTCACTGAAAGGATATTATGCAGCTCATAGTAATGAAAGGAAGACTGGAGAAACATTCTCATAAGGAATAGGACTCAGGGCATCATTTAGGGTTGGAGTAGCAAGAACCCATCAATGGTCATGTCAAGAAGATACTTTTATATATATATATATATTTTTATTATACTTTAAGTTCTAGGGTACATGTGCACAACGTGCAGGTTTGTTACATATGTATACATGTACCATGTTGGTGTGCTGCACCTGTTAACTCATCATTTACATTAGGTATATCTCCTAATGCTATCCCTCCCCCCTCCCCCCACCCCACAACAGGCCCCGGTGTGTGATGTATCCCTTCCTGTGTCCAAGTGTTCTCATTGTTCAATTCCCACCTATGAGTGAGAAGATGCGGTGTTTGGTTTTTTTGTCCTTGCGATAGTTTGCTGAGAATGATGGTTTCCAGCTTCATCCATGTCCCTACAAAGGACATGAACTCATCATTTTTTATGGCTGCATAGTATTCCATGGTGTATCCATTTGACCCAGCCATCCCATTGCTGGATATATACCCAAAGGAATACAAATCATGCCGCTATAAAGACACATGCACATGTATGTTTATTGTGACACTACTCACAATAGCAAAGACTTGGAACCAACTCAAATGTCCAACAATGATAGACTGGATTAAGAAACTACTATTAAAACAAACGAAGCCCAGCCATTTTTTAAAATCCTTGCACATTATGTTCAAGATCCAACCCACTAGGAGAGGGTTCCATTGGCCTCGCTTGGGTCCCATGGCTTGCTCTTGAGGGATGGGTGGGCAGGGCAACTGACTAGTGAGATCCACCAGGACTGCACACATCGTGAAGAGGTTAGATCCTAAAAGGAAGCCAAAGCAAAGTTAATGAAGAAAGGGAGTAAGAAACAAAACCCCACAAGCCTTCCCCCAGTTAGGCTATGTGGTGAGAGTTCCCTTTCTCCAGCAGCAGGTGCCATCAGTGTCTACAATACCCACCCCTATGCCCATGGCGCTCTGAGTTCTGGGCATGCAGACAGCGTCCTGCTGAAGCTCCCACCTGAGGGCTTTCTATGGCACACTCTGTCTGCACACAGGGCAGGATTCATGTGTTGGGAGCCGGCACCTGTGGGAGCAGCTCTCGTTCAACGATGTCTGGGAACTGGAGAGTAAAGAAGAAGACTCCTCATCCCCCATGCAAGGCTCTGGAACGTGTTCTCAACCCCTCCCAGGGGTTTCTAGCACAGCTGATCACTGGTCACCCATAGCAGAAACGTGCTCATTGATGACACTTTCCCTGGCTGCCTTCCCTTCTCTGTCTCACTTTCCTTCCTGAAACCACCTCCTCCATAAGCTACATTCGCTCCATCTTTTGTTTTTTGTTTTTTTTTCTCAGGGTCTGCTTCTGGAGAAGGAAACTTAAGAGAGGTGGAACCAGAAGTAGTTCTAGGAAGCAGAGGCTCAGAATTGGGTCATGGGATGGGAACCTTTACTGGTGGAGAGAAGATAGTGACAACTTGGGCCCCGTTGCAGCATCACGATGACTAGGGCTCTCACCTGACCTGGACCAGGCTGAGTGCAGGGAGGGACTGGCTCACACATCAGCATGAACATCAAGGAACTGGGTGATTGTTGATGAAGACTATGGAATCTGTGAAATAAAAAATAACATCGTAAAAGCCAGAAGGCCCTGGAAGCATTTCTAAGAAGATCTCTTCTCTTGTAGCCCAAAGGCAAACTTTACTAAAACTGAAGCCCAAAATATGATTTCAGGAGTGGTAGCATTTCAGAGAAGGGCTGAATTTGCTTCCCTGGCAATTCTCCTACACTGAAGTCACAGAAGTGGTAAGACCCAGATATCTGGGCTGGGACACTGGGAAGATGGTCTTCAGAGTTTAAGCCCTCGATTTCCCTGAGCACTATCTGGCAGAACCGATGGCCCCCTCCCATCACCTGGAGACCATGCAGACTCCATGCAGGCTGGAGGACTTGCAAGACAGATGCTGCCTGTCCCCCTTAACATTGGCACCTCCCCTCTCAGTGCTTCCAGACCAATAACAAGATCAAATCTCAGCACAGCTAAAGCAGGGAAACGCTGCATCGGCTCCAGAAGGAAGGGCTCATTTTAAAAGGAACCATCCTCCAGAAACTGGGAAGGTATGACCAGGAATGGTTATGGGATATGCTAGACCAGGGAGGATGGCAGATACAGCTGGGTAGGGCGAAGCCATTGATTTAGAAACACTTTCTCATGACCCAGAATTTAACATCTTAGAAGAAAATCTGCAGCCAAACCAATATTTCAGCAGAATCACTGCTAAGCTTGGAAACCATGATTATTTACATGATTATTTACATGATTATTTACATGATTATTTACATTAGCATTGGCCCTCAAGTTCGGTTGTTTTGTCCCGCAGTGAACATTTGGCAATATCTGGGGACATTCTGGGCTGTCACAGTGAGGGAAAGTGCTACTGGCATCAAGTGAATAAAAACCAGGGGTGCTGCTAAACACCCCACAATGCACAGGACAGGACCCCTCAACAAAGAATTACCCAGCCCAAAGTGTCAACAGAGCCCTGGACTACAGTAAGCAAGTTGGAAAAGATGGCATCTTAAAATACATTGATTTTATGAGAACAGAAAATCCACTGGCCAACTATGTTTCCTGCGGTTGGTGTAGGAGGCACTCCTTCTGTTAGCACTGTGAGAAATGCCCCAGGGAGGGCCACTAACCGTGAAAAGCCCAGCTGTGGGCTGTCTTCAGGCAAATAGGGCTGACATAAGAAATGTTACTTTGGAACAGGTCTCCTGAGTGTTAAAAAGGATGATAAGATTTCAGAGTATCAGGGGCCAGCCGCTGAAGGTGAGAGGGAAGACCAATGTCATTACTGCACAGAGCAGCATGGCCTAAGTGTCATCCGGGCCTGGACCCGTGGGGCTCTGGGCCTGGCTAGTAGACCCTGGGACTTATAGGGCAGAGACAGATAGGAAGCCAATGAGGATATTGCTTGACTTACATTTCCAGGAGTGATTTTAAAAGGTAGGCCAGCAGAATTCCTTTGTCAGTTGGGATAAAATCATGAGCCCTCCTCCAGTTTCCAGATAACGCCCATTGATGATGGGAGAGGCAGGGCTCCTTGCAAAGGCTCTGCAGTGTTACCCTAGTTATACACAGTCGTGGCTTCCACTGTTTTCGTCCAATGGGACTTGTGTTCATTTTCTAGAGTAACTAGTACTCTAGGCGGAAGGACAATACCCAGATCTATTGAGAGATATTAGATACAGACTTTAACAGACGCTGATACCAGAGAACCCAAAGCACTATCCTGCCCCACTCCCTGTGAAATGGGGACTCACAGAGGTCAGGAGATATGCAGGGCCCGCCCTGGCCCAAGTCCATTTCCAAGTGGCTTCTGGATGGAATGGCGGAGACTTGAGGTAAGTACATAAATGGATACCTGGGAAGTGACAAATTGCTTAGCTGGAAAGAGCAAAGCTGGAGGATTAAAGATGAAGAGGTCTGGGCTGGAGGCACGTGTAGAGATCTGCAGAAATGAGTGCAAAGTGTGCATATCTTTGCATCTTACACCACATCCACCAGAAAGCATCCAGCTCAGAGGGGCCATTGAATAAGCAGTGGACAAGATGATCCTACCAGTGGACAGAAGCCACATGCCTTCCTCATCCACCAGCAGCTGCCCAACGGGCTCGTGAATTGGGTAACCATGGTGAGGGCTAGCGGCTGCAGATGGGCCTCAGCATGGCTTCCTCTCGCTGCACCTGACAGAGTCACTCCTGTGGGCCAAGGCCCTCCAGTCCCTCTTTTTCCCTCATAATGTGCTTCAAATTTTCCTTCAAAGATTTGCTTTGTGAATTCATTCATCCACTCTAGATTGTGATTTTCTGATTTATTGCTTTCTACTTCATTATATTTTTCCTTCTGTTTTCTTTAAATTAGAAAAGTTTGAAGTTATTTTCTGAATACTTGAATACTCTATGTTTTCTATCGACGTAGCAATGCATTTCCTTGTGGGTGTGGCTTGAAGACTATGTTTTCTATCGACGTAGCATGCCAAAAGTAATGCATTTCCTTGTGGGTGTGGCTTAGTTACGTAGATCTCAATTTGTCATATTCACGTTTTATTTTTTCTATACTTACACTTTTAATTTCCTCTTTGGATACACAATACTTTATAATACCATTTGTAAATGTATAGAAAGAAATTTTCCCTGAGATTCTTATTATTAGTTTCCAGTTTCATTGTGTTTTCTAAATAAGTTGTAGTTGTTATGACTTAAAGATCACTTTGTGTTTAAGAAATGCATGAGAATATTGGGTCTTAGTCCTCTCTTCTTTAAATACTACATTTTTGAAGAATTATTTCCTTGATTATTGCTGTTTTCTTGATTTTGGAAATAGAGACCTCATTTTCTTCACTTTATTCTTTGTTTTTCTTTTGTGATTTGGAAAGTAGATGTCACGTTTAAAATGTTACCACTAGTTATTCAAAACTTTTAAAATAAATATTACATTAGTCTAATACATATTTTAAATGGTGAAAATTTTCTTTCTTTATTCAATATGAGAAATTTATTATGCTTTTTAGACTTTCTGCTGCATTTTCCGTTACTTTAAACTGTTTACAAGTCTTGTGTTTTTAAATAACATGTTTCTTATATGCAACATTTTTATCCTTGACATTTCCAAAATATGTGGCCATTTGCATATGTTTGTTTGATCATTTTCATGTTTGTTGCAAGTCCTAATCTATCATGAATTCCTTTGATTTTCTTACTGACCAGAGCAAGACCCCGCAAGCTCTGCCCAATAGGCCATATCCAGGCACAACCTGACTGTGAGTGGTCTGTGAGCTAAGTATGTTTTTAACATTTTCTAGTAACTGAAAAAAAAAAGATTAAAAAGTGAATGCTATTTCACAGCATGTGAAAGTTAAGTGAAATTCACATGTCAGTGTTGTAACAGTGTAGCGGGACACAGACACGCTTACTCTCTTCCACATGGTCTGTGACTGCTTTCACACTACCATGGCAGAGTTCAGTAGTTGCAACATGAAGCCATATGGCCCACAAAGCATAAAATACTTACTATCTGTCCCTTTGCTGAAAATATTTGCCCACGCCTGATGTAGAGCAGTGAGGTGAGCCTTTCTTCTACAGACACACATTTTTGATGCCATGTGGAAGCCCAGTGCCCTCCTCCATGCCCTGAGTCTGCAGGAGAGGAAAGCACTGCAGTATTTATAACTGCCACAGATATCAGTGGTGTGGCAATTACTGTATTTATCACAGGCTGCATGTAGAGCAATGAGGCCACCCATGACAGCCAGTTCCTGAATTCTGACTATAACTCCAGCCTCTCCATTGTTCTCAGTGAAAGCAGGTCAGAATGCAGGAGAATGAAGTTGCTCTCACCCTAGAGAAAACCTGAAATCTTCCCTAGTTTATTATGCTTTTGAGGAGTCAATTGCAAACTCTGTTGCTTCACTGTGATGAAACATTTCTTGTGACACGTTTCTCACCTGGAATGTCATGGGTGATCATGGCTGAGAGGCTGATTCAGGTGCTGGCTTCCGGAGAGCTACTGGGTAGCATGTTTTCTGTAACATGACAGATGTGAACCTGTCTTTCTGGCATTTGCCTGTTGCCTGGTACCCCTAAACAAGAGGTTCTTAGTCTTATTCTCCAATCTTATAAAGATGCATGATTGCCTCTTAGTCAATGCAATCATGAACAAAAATGTTTACGCAACAACACGGTCCCTAAGAATATCTGGTTCATGGGATCCATCTCCATCCCTTTCTAATCCTGCTAAAGAAAGCATAATGAGTTGGAACCCACAGCTTCCTGCCCTCATGGAGGTTACAGTGGGGTAGTAAGATAGTCATTAAACAAAATAATGGTTACATGATTTGGTGAGAGGGGAAGGGAACATGAGGCTCAAAGGTGTGGGACTGAAGGTATAGGGCCACGTTTCTGTTTTTTTGTTTTGTTTTGTTTTTAGAAAATAATACGTCAGTGGAGCCTTAAAGGTTAATTTAGGGAGAATGGGAGAAGTATTTCCAACAGCAAAAAAATAGAATACATGAAGGCCCAGTGACAAAAGGGCATAGTAGATGAGAGGAACTCAACAGACTTCACTATTCAGGCTCACAGCCTGCGAGGAGGAGGATGACAGGCTTTGTAGACCCTGCTCAACCTGCCGGTCGAGATCTTCATGGCAGTGGGAAGTCACCACGGGCTATCAGAGCAGAGGATCAGATTAGGGTTCTTACAAGAAGGCTGCCTGGGCTAAAGAGGGGTAAGCTGCAGGCTGGGATAGCAATTAGGAGTCCAATACGGTCATTCAGGTGAGCCCGAATGAGAGTTGTGCCAGAGAAGATAAAGGAAGCAGGCAGAGTGGAGAGGTCTGTGAGGGGGGTGAATGGACACAGTGGCCGATGGGGTGAGGGATGCCTCTTAGGCTTCCAGCTTTGGTGCCACATACCAAGACAGGGATCACTGAGAAGGGGGCCTAAGAGCTGGGGATGGTGGGTCCCAAACGCAGGAGGTGAGGTTGAGCGTCTTCACATCCACTGTGCAGCCAAGCGCAGCAGTCATCTGGGTATGGAAGCAGCCTTCCCTGACAACTGGAAGCTGTTCCTCCTGCACTGTCCTCTTTACTCTCTCTCACCACACCTCGCTTGTCTGCTTCGAGGAATTGATCATTAATACTTGTAAAATTGTGTCTGTATTAGAGTCCTATGGCTGCTGTAACAAATGACCTCACGCTTAGTGGCTTAAAAAAATAAAAGTTGGTTATCTTCCAGTTCTGGAAGCCAGAGGTTCTAAATCAGTGTCAATCCTCAAACTCAAGGGGGAGAATCTGTTCCTGTCTCTTCCAGCTTCTGGTGGACCCAGGTGTTCCTTGGCTCATGATCCCATCTCTCCAGTCTCTGCCTCTGGGGTCGCATTGCCTCCTCCTCCTCGTCTGTAGTTAAATATCCTCTGCCTCTTGTACATGGGCACTTGTGACGACACTGAGCCCACCTGGATCATGTAGGATAAACCCCCATCTCAAGAGCCTTAACTTAATCACACCTGCAAAGTTCTTTTTTGCCCTATAAGAAAAGATTCACAGGCTCCAGGACTTAGGGCATGGATCTCATTTCCTGGGGGGCAGGGAACATCATTCGGTCTAATATGCTGCCTTTCTCTCAAGGATTTACCCTCCGCAAGGGCAGGTCCCCACCTGCCAGGTTCACCAGAGTTTCCTGTTACGAGCATAGTGCTGGACACATCGGCGGCATTAATGCATATATATTCCTGGGGTGCAAAGGCATGATTTAAAAATGTTATTTTCTTTTGTTCTCTTCTTTAAAATACCTTAAACTAAGGCAACTAGTAACTCACACAAGCAAAAATCTTGTGCTGAATTTCACTGTTGTTGACCACACCTTCTTCAGACTCCTGTATTTTTGACATCTCTTGAGGGCCACTGGCAGGTGGTCAGGTGCGGAGAACAGGAGTTTGTCATTTTGGTACACAGGGAGTTGCCTTGATTGGGAGTGAGTGGGCTGGAGTGCAGTCATGAGCCTCCCTGCCTCACGCTGCACCAGACAGGGAGCTGGTACTCTGAACCCACCCTGGCCACCTGTTCTCACTCCCCAGAGCTGACCACTGATGTTCGGCCCATCCCTTGGGGTGGTCAGGGGGAAGTGAGGAGCCAGGAGCCCCTCTCACTTCAATCCTTCTTGAAGCGTTGGTTTGCTTGCTGGCTGGTCACCTGGAGCTAGAACAAGGCTAATGTGAGCACAAGGCAGTATTTTCACTGATCTTCAAGCACAGTGGCAGAGAGTGGTTTTGAGATTCAAGTCAGGCATGAGGCTGATGCTACATCCTGGTCATCTGGAATCCCATGACTCCTGTAACACTGGTGTCAGTGAACAGAAGTGGCACGTGGATGTGCACCGGTGTGTATTCCATGTTCTCATGTGCCTGAGGAAGGCAGGTGGACCCGTGGTGTATTGAATCTGCATACTTGTATTTTGAAATCGTTCTGGTAAATGTCAAAATTGACAATGGCTACAAAATACGTGGATGCAAAATCTGAGAAGCTTCCTTGCTGTAAATGGTGCAGCTATCCCAATCAAATTTTAAGACATAAATTAAGGATGATTTGAGCATATTTTGCATTATTCTTTGTTATATTTTGAATTATAAGAGCACTTTGCTTGGCTTATTTTGGGCTTGGTAAGATGTTTAGAATTTCATGTCTTCTTTATGAATTGAGAAGCAGACACTTAGCGTGGTTTCTTATTTTACAAGTGCAGTCTATACCAGAGTAATAGAGCTAAAATATTTACAAGGCAGAGACTTGCCTGTATGGGGTTTTCTGATTATAATTGCTGAACATTAAAGGACGTGGAAATAAATATTTCTAGCTTTGCACTTCTTCAATGTTGTTTTCAATGCTGTGCAGGGCTGAGAAACCTCAGCTTTTGAAATACTAGAGTTGTGGTCTAGCCAAGTGTTTTAAGAGCAATACTTCCATAATTTAAAAGAAAGATAAGATGATTGCCATTCTACCTCCAGAAAGTTTGCTTTGCAACATCATCATAACCATCATCATCAATATTAGAAGTAGCAGCATCAATATTATAACAGCTGCCAGTTATGGGCCACTTATCTGTGCCAAGCTCTGTGCTAAGCACTTTGCATGCTTTATCTTATTAAATCATAATAATAACCCAGTTGACACCCCATTTTTATGTGAGTATGCTGAGACTCAGAAATTAAATTATTTATCCAAAGAAACATAGCTAGGAAGCAAGGGAGTTGGGATTTGAATCTAAAATATTAGATTCTGAATTCTTGAACTGCACCTAGGGAGTCTGTGTGTTTAATTACAACAAACACGTTTCTTTCATGATATACCTCAAAACAAACTGGTACTGTTTATTTAAATAAACACAAAACAGAAACCCAAAAACTTGTTATAATTGTTTAAATTTGAAAAGAAATGCTTAAAGATGACATCACCTTTAAGCAGCTTGTTCCTGAAGTGCAGGCTTCAGGTCTACCCTCCAACTATTTTCATTATAAAATATCCACAGATGCTCAGCTGCTTTGTTAATAACTATCACATTTTCACCATTGTAAAGATAAGCTGAATCACACCGATCCAGTTATCTTTAATGACCACTAAGTGACTCCCTTGTAAGTGCCCAGCAAGTTATAAGCTCTGCATTCTTTGGTATCCAGAGAACCTGCCAGGAAGGCTTGAGGCTCCACTTTTGGCATAAAGAAAATGGCATGTCAGACAGGGAGGCATGGACCTCAGGTCACTGAGCTGCTAAGGAGCGTGGTCGGATTTGAACCCTGACATGTTTATTCCAATGTCGATGCTCTCCTCACTAGGAGGAGAAAATATTATCTTCAAATTGTAGGAAGTGGGAATAAAAAGGTAGATTATTCTTGATATGACACATGTATCCCTGTTGTTTGAAGGGCTTTTTTCTAATTACATTCCTCTGAATTTTTAACTTGTTTTAATCCTTTTTGGTTAAACTTAAAATTTGAGCTAAATAATAAAATAAAATTATGAACAATAAA
The DNA here is from genome assembly GCF_029289425.2 of Pan paniscus. Taxonomy (NCBI): domain Eukaryota; kingdom Metazoa; phylum Chordata; class Mammalia; order Primates; family Hominidae; genus Pan; species Pan paniscus. The sequence goes on along the minus strand of NC_073266.2, from coordinate 93,520,618 downwards.
ACCTTCTTTTTTTTGGGAATGATGAAGTTTTTCCAACTGGGCCATATTTCCTTTATTAGAAGTAGCAGATAAACTGAACTTAGTGTTAGCCAAATCCTGTGGCCCCTTGATTGTAGATACTGTGCTTTATTTTTCATTTTCAGAATTTTACATGGTCCTTGGCTTATCACATGTATTCAAATATTTTGTGAATTTGATAATAATGTCAATTTTAAGATATTTGGGATGAGACATTTGGTAATGATGTAAAATTACCTAAATACAAAATGATATTTTAACATGCTAATACGCAGGAGAAATTCAGGTCACCATGATCATTATATTAACAACACTGTTGGGTTTAGAGACTCTTTGCCATATTAAAAATGTGAACACAAGCATTGAAGTCATTTTGTTTCCTAAATGGTGAGAGAAATAAAAACAGCAGTGAGAGCTTATTTAGTTTGAAAATTGTATTGATCTCTATCTGCTCTTATAATACATTAGTCTAGGTACCAAACTAACTTTCTCTTTGTCCAATTATAAAGAGAAAGAAAGAGAAAGTGTACATTTAGCCTTTCAGTATCGAAATTCTATTATGAGTTTCAAACCTACTACTTTACATTTACCATAAAAATTGCATTTCCATGGACAATTTGAAAGCATTTTACAAAAATTAATTACTTTAAAATGCATTGTGCTTAAAAATCTAATACCTTCTCTGACTACTTTAAAGTTCTTTGAAGACACTTTCTTTTGTCTTTACAGTTATCTTGTTTAAAACAATAGAGTCTTCTATTACACAGTTTTGAACCAGAAAACTTGCTGGAGAAATCACTGTTTATTTAACACTCACTCTATAATTTTCTTAATTTTTATCACAAAGATACACACTGGATCTTCAAATTTGTTTAATTCGAGTATTGAAGAAAACCCTCATTCACTACTATGAAAAATATATTCTATTTATCTTCTGATTTGCAAAAATAATTTTTGCTCCTGCCTCCATGGTGAAATATTTGCTCACCCAGTTTCTCTAGTTCTTTAGTTCTCTTCTTTTTTTATTAATATGTGTGCAAAAGTCTACATCAACTGTAATGTGAGAATTAACATACAATTCCTTGGAGGACCTGTGTCAGCCACACAATTTTTATACACCATGGTAGGTTCAGTGGTCATCAATGAAGGTCAACTATAGCTTTACCGCTAAGGATACTATACTGTTTTTCAAGAGATAGGACATAAACATATTCAGGATAAAAATCACAGTAGAGTCACATAACCATATGGGAGGAGACTCACAAAACACCAAGCCCTACTTCATCCATAATCGCTGAAAGAGGAGTTGATGTAAGAACCATGACCTCAGAAGAATGAGGATTGCCATGGGCTGGAGGGATATCTACTCCATTCCAGCCCTTTTGCTGTCTGGGGATAAACGATGAAGATAATTCGTATTTCTGTTCCGCTCTGGACCTCGCAAGAACCAGTGACCAAGATACTCTACTATTTTCTGAGTATTATCATATTAATGAATTTTAGAGGATATTGTGGGAAAAAGTGGTATCTGTAAGAAAAATATGTTTATCGTGATCTCAATTTGATTTGTGATTAAAACCAGGCTTATATAGAATGTCCTGTGTTTGATTGATTTGGTTGTGTTGGTGGTTGTTTTCTTTTGCAGCTTTTTGAAGTCTCTTCCGGATTTAGAGATCAGATATCAAGAGGATGGAAATGAATGATAACAATTCCTCCAAGAATGCAAAATCTTGCAATCATTGTTTCCAGGTTCATTAAGTATCTCTATTTCTTTTCCCACAGAACAACAAAAGAACATGTGCCCATTAAAAGAAAAAACTCACACACTTTTTCCAGCAATGTTTCTAATAAGGCAATCTCAACAGATCAGATGTCTGAAAGGAGTGAATGATATTACCTGGGGACCTTTTGCTGAAGTGGAGACATTCCTAGACTTCAACTTTTCTCCCAATGGTTAAACTTTTACTTAAAAGCATGAGCTGAGCCAAATGTGTAGATCTGGAATTCACTAAATTACTTCCTCTGACTTCCTTATTTCTCAGTTGGTAATAATTTGATTATAATTGAGCTTCATAATTGAGCAACATACAAATACATATTCTGCAGAGGCTTCCAACTACCAAAATATGCTTTCACCTGAAAAGCGTGTCTAATTATACACACATATTTATTCTAACTTACTTGATTAAAAAAATAAAATAAATAAATCAAATAAGCCTTACTTGGTTCTAGTGGGAAACACATTTCCAGCTCTGGGGAGGGAGGAGAAAAGAACCCAATTGTGATTAATAATCCTCATTACTGAGTCACTCCTCTGACCAGCACACACTTCAGAAGGCCTTATTACTCCCCTTCTGTAAGAAATGAGACAAAATGAAGGGAGTGAAATATGGAAAAAGCAAATAGTTTGGTACATGTCTAAAGCTGGCTAAAACTTTATTATTTAGGTAACTTTCGGTGCTCTCTTTGGGGCTTACAGTACATACCTAGGAGCAGACATACAGTAACTGAATTGTTTCAACTTCTCTAAATAGCATTGAAATGGACTTAATTGTTGCACTAGAGGAAAAATCGTGTGTCTCCAGAGACTATTAGTGTCATTTAAAAGGCTAAATGTATCATAAAACCTGTCTTTAACAGAATAAAATTGTACAGACCAACACAATTTTCACTAATGTTTTCCACATTTCTTGAAAAGAAAGAAGAAAGAAAGAGAAAGAAAGAAAGAAAGAAAGAAAGAAAGAGAAAGGAAGGAAGGAAGAAAGAAAAGAGCTAGCCTACCTACTGGGCCACGGAATTATTAGGAATACTTTAATGCTATAAACCACCAAATGCCTTTTTAAAAATTAAAAGGACTTTGTAGCAAGATACTTGCAAGGTAGATTTGAATAAAAATATTCCAATTCTAGAAGATAAATGTAGCTGATTATATTTCTTCCATAGTGTGGTTTTAAATACAAATGCAACCTAACTTACACAAGGAATAAGATTCAAGCCTGTTCCATTTTGTGTCTTCAAAGTGAAAGTGAACTTTGTAGCTGGTTTTATTGACTCTTTATTTTTCTTTTATTTTTTTGTTCCAGGGAAATACTTCCCTATGGTATTTTTCTTATTGTTACATATGTTGTACCTGCTGAATTGTGTGCTCAGCTTCCTTTTGAGTAAAGTAAATAATGGTAGAGCTCTTCCAAAACAGAAAAAGGTAGAGAGAAGGGTTTAAGCATTGCTTTTATTCCGTCAAAGAGACAAAGGGATATTTCTTTCCTCTAAAGAAGTTCAGAGTATAATGGGGAAAAATCAAGAACAGAGAAATAGTGAATCAAACCTCAATTGAAAGAACAAATCTTTCTATTTATCTGTCTCATCTTTTTACTGGGGTTGTATATCAACTATCAGGAAAGCTATTTCAAATAACTTCTGCTAACATAATTGTTATTTTATATGTTTAGTTGCTATGGTGATGCATGACGTAATCACCTATTACCACCACAATCCGTTATTTTTTCATACCTAGCCAGCATGTTATTTCTCCCTTTCTTCCCTTAGTCCTCTATGATGCAGAAGGAGAAACAAAACAAAACACAATTATGTATATGTTATTTCCTTTTTGGGCAAGCCTCTGCGTGGGGATGTAATTACTCATGTGCAGGAGCTTTTCCCGTAATGGAAAAGTTTCAGATTTTCACGCAACTGCCACCATTATCACCCGATCCTCATTAAACTGCGGGAGAATGGAAACAATTGTAATTTCTTCATTGTTTCAATGTGGATTGTGAACGTTTCCAGAAGATGGGGGCAATGCAGCAGCAAATTGTTGTGACTGAGGGATGCCCATGCTGATGGAGACTGGCTGTCTAGGGGCACAGTTTTGCCATCCTGTAGAGAGGAGCCTGGATTAATTAAAAGCAACAATGGCTTTGGCAGTGCTGCGGTCCTCAGTGACCAGCTGCCCAGAGCTGCAATTCTAGAAATATCATGAAATCGTGTGATACCAGCAGTGTGAAGAATGGATAGCACATGTTAAGGAGCCAACATGTTTTGATGAGATACTTATTATCCCAAGTGACTGGACCCATGGTAAAGTCATGCCCTTCACAATGTGAGTTTCCATATCACTCCCAGTGACCATGGCCTTTCAGGAACAGTCTCAGGATGTTGTGCACATGAAGCAAAAGCATGGTTCATCCCAGGTAGCACTAAGGATTCCTTAGTGCACTGGCATTTGCAGCTGGCTAGACCAGAGGACAACCATGCTCAGCCATCCACAGAGAGGGCTGATCGCAGCCAGCAAAATTAACCTTTGCTCCTCATCTAAATTACTCTGTACCTGTACTCAGCTGTCCTAACCCTAATAAATCTCTACTTCCAAATGGGACTCTCCTATCCCTCGAACTGTCTGGTGCTCCAGCCACACATATCTGAGCAGATCCTGGAGGCCCAGCACCTCTTGTCTTGACTTATGCTCTTTCTTTTTAAATTTTTTTTTTTTTTTTTACTTTAAGTTCTGGAATACATGTGCAGAACGTGCAGGTTTGTTACATAGGTATACATGGGCCATGGTGGTTTGCTGCACCCATCAACCCGTTATCTAGGTTTTAAGCCCCACATGCATTGGGTATTTGCCCTAATGCTCTCCCTCCCCTAGCCCCCAACCACCCTACAGGCCCAGGTGTGTGATGTTCCCCTCCGTCTGTCCAAGTGTCCATGTGTTCTCATTGTTCAACTCCCACTTATGAAAAGCTGGCAAAAGTTTTGGCCTTTATTCCTCATCTAAGTTACTCTCTACCTGCACTCAGCTGTCCTAACCCTAATAAATCTCTGCTTCCAAATGGGACTCTCCTATCTCTCCAACCGTCTGGCACTCCAGCCACATATATCTGAGCAGATCTTGGAGGCCCAGCACCTCTTGTCTTGACTTATGCTGTTTCTTAAAACCAGAGTTTTCTTGTTTTTCTTTCCAACTCTTTTAAAATCCCAATTTATCTTCCCACATTCATCCTAGAGGCCACCTTTGCTATTAAGTGATTTTGATCATTTGTCAGGATTAATATTTCTGTCTTCTGAGGCTCCCCCTTTGCTCATTCTGCTCCATATTTCTTGTCCGTCTATCCTTATTTAGCATGATCTCTCTCTCTCTCTCTCCCCCTCTGTCTCTTTTTCTCTCTGTCTCTTGACTATAAGCCTCTAGGATGTGGTCTCCACCTTCATCTCACTACTCATCCTTGTAGCCTTCAGAGCGTCTGGCACAGTGTTTGAGATGCCCTGCTAGACAGCTTTTCACTTATGAAAAATGAAACCCAATTCAAACTCCAATTCTACAACGTGCGGGCAAATTTAAACAGTCAGTGCCCTAAAAGTTATAGATAGTATGGGATATTATGTTCTTTTCAGCATATCTACTCCCATATCCCATACACCAACCGCTGAACCAATTTCTTGATTTTATTTCCTATTATCTAGGGAACAGATGTTTTTCAAATTGTGGGATTTAAATATGTACTGACCCTGAATTAAGTCACTTTCTTTGCCAGTTTAGGAAAAGCCCCAGATTCCACTATTCCCTGCACTCTTGTATATTTTCCTTGATATATATCATAGAAAGGATTTCTGAAAGCTTCTGAAAAACACATAATAAATTTGGTGCTTCTCTTTTCTTATGGTTTTGTGTTATATTTAGAAATATGATAGTTCTGTTTCATTTCTATATTCCCATAAGCATGGCGTGTAAGGAGTGGATAAATATTTATTGAATGCAAGAAGAGAGAAAGAAAGAAAGAAAGAAAAGAAAGAAAGAAAAGGAAGGAAGAAAAATGGAAGTTGGGGGAGAAGGAGGGAAGGAAGGAGAGAGGGATGAAGGGAGAGAGTGGGGGAGGGAGGAGGAAATAATGCATAATTTCTTTTGATTTTAAATTGCAAATCCGCCACATTGCCCCTTCTCTTGGTTTCAAGACCTAGTGGATGGCTTTTGCGTTCCAAGTTTCAGTGCAACTGTAAGGGTCGCAATGAAGTAAGAAGTCACTAAAAAGAAGACTCAAAGGACTCATTTTTTAAAATGAAACAATTATAATTATGGTCACACACTACTGCAGGCAAACATAATAACTTTCCTGTTCAACTCACTGATTTGCAGACATTTTAGTGCTAGTTATGCTCAGACATACATTTGCAACTCACAGATGCCGAACCTATGCTTCTTTAGTCATTCTCGTTGTGATACTTTCTTCACAAATGGTGTTTGGTGATGCCCTTCTTTCTAATTGCTTTAAATTAAAAAGCAATTAGATGCCTACTAATTTCAGATTGGATTCTCTGGGTCAGGACTGAGATGGCTGCAGCATCATTAGGAAGTGTGCATTATACAGTTCCTTCCAATATCAACTGGCCCTTCACAGAGCAGAAGGTCAGGGCCTGATCCTGCAGGTGGCAGCTGTCTTTATAGACGGCAAGATGGAGCAGAAAAAACTCATTGATATCGTACAGCTCCAGATGATGCAACTGGTCTTCTGACTCTATTCTGAAATAAATTGAGGCATGGCTGGTATTTTGAAGCTGCTTTATCATTTTGCATCCCCAGTGCATGAGACGCCTGGTAGGTAACAAGCTCGGTGTTAAAGAATTCGTACAATATGGTTTTCTTTTGTTAAACAGTTTACTAAGGGCCGTTTTAGATTACTGAGTTTAAGTTTCAAAGTCTACATTTTGAGATGTTTATTGCTTTACCCATTTTACAGATGAGGAAAGGAAAGAGACTTGGTGACTTGTTCAGTCTTTTGGTTGATCACAGAGTTGGGACTACAAATCGGGTCATCAGACTCCAGGATTTTCTCTACCCCCCACCCCCACTATATCTCATAATTCAACACAAATGAAACTATCCGTCTTTAAGGATTTAGGTGATATACTTTCAAATGACTCAATCTCCTCACTAACCTTCATGAATCTGTAATAATTTTGTCCCCGATGCCAGAACCATGACCGGAAAAAGATGTCGTCAATATTTTAGTTGAGTAAGAAAATCACTGGGGCTGTGTTTTCTTTCTCCATCACTGAGATCTTAAAGAACATATGGATAATTTCAGCAGTAGCTGGATTTTGGGAGCCTGTGGGTGTCAACTGTCTGTCCATTCAATCACAAGCTTACAGGCTTTCTCCTCAAAGAATTTTGTCTGCATCACTTATCTCTCCAAATCTTTCTTCAGTTGGACTGAAAAGTGTTACTTTTACTTCCTTCCTGCTGGTTTATTTATATTCAGGAGCGTGATTTAATGAGTTGGTATCATAAGCAGTTATTTCATTCAAATGACTTCTTAAAGGAACTACCCACAACAAACTGGCATATTGGCATAGGTGAGCCACCCAAAACCACTCCCTCATTCCAGGAAAATTCGTAAGCTTGTCAAGTCAAATTTTCCCTCTTGTGACAAAATACGCAGTGAAACAACTTATGTTGATTAGTTTTTAACTACTTACCTCTGAATTGGCATATTAGTATTATACCTATTAAGGAATAATGACACCAAAAATGTGTTTAAAAAATTTCTCTTGCAAAAGTAGACGTGAATGGTCAAAAAGGGTGCTGATATTTGGGGTCTCCAGTTGTGTTAGATAAGTTTCAATGTTAAAATTATGTAAAAAATCTTTTTCAATATCAACTAATTTTTTTGACTTTAAAAAATAAAGTATAAGTATTTAGTTATAAAAGTGTATTTTGAGAAGATACTGGAAGTACACAAAAATATGAAAATATATAATAAACAACTTTCACAATATGAACCTTTTAAAAGGTTCCTATGCTTTCTTGAGTTATTCCTCCATTTCTTTTTTTTTTTACTTAATTGAGATTTTTCTTCTCAACTTTGTATTAACATCATATAAGAATGTTTCACTGTATCAGTGGTCAGAGTGATATAACTAATGCCTATTTATGAACATTTAGGTGACTTTTGAATTTTTGTTAGGATAGGTTTAACTGTAAAAATATACCCATCATTTATACGTTATGCCTGTTCATATTAATATATTCAACATAACTATATGTTTATAAAATATAAATACTTGTGTAATTATGTTAATATGTTTATAAAACATGTTATATGCCTATAAAATAATTTTCCACATACTATTTGCCTAAGCAACATTAAAATTTTATTTATAACATTTAGGAATATAAAGAAGTTTTATATTTTTGTGCAATCAAATTTAGTAATATTTTTCTTTGTGGTTTCCTTCATTATTTTTAGGTATAGAAACATATTTTGGAATAGATAATATTTTCATTATTTGTTGGCAAATAATTAAAAATAATAAAAATAATAAAAAATTATTTGCTTTGGCTAGCTTTTTAAAAAATGAAATCACTTTTTAGATAGCAGAAATATGATTTTAAAGGTTACAGCAATATATTGTTATCTTGAATGGTTTCACCAATTCATACGCCCCCACAAAGAGTTCAAGGTTTCAAGTCTCACTACTCCCACTTTCACATTAAGTGTTATAATTTCAAGTTAGTCATTATATCCATTCTAATTCTAAAATTAATGCATCTTTATCACAGGAAGTTTGGAAAATACCAATGAGTACAAAGAAAAAATAGAAATCATTGTTATCATTCAACCCAAGGATAAATACTGTTAACTGTTTCCTATATCACCTTCCTGTCCTCTTCTCTTAAATCTTACTTTACATATAATGTTTTATCCTGCTTGTGTTTCCTTAATATTATGTGTGAGCATTTCCCCACATCTTTATGTACTATGCACTCACATCATTTTTAATGGCTGCTGTCGCCTTGTTGAACATGTAATTAGTTATTCTGCTACGTTGAGCCTGGAAAACCCTTCCAATTATTCATGATTTTTAAAAAGGATGTTGTAATGAATATCCTTGGGAACACACATTTAACAGCATCTCTTTAATTTCCCAAGAAACAGTTCTAGTACTGAAATGTTGGGATTAAAGGATATGAATTATATCACTTTATTTCTATTGTCAAATTACTTATGTGGTAGGTTAGAAAGAGTGTATCATTAATTTTGCTTTTCAACTTTCAAATTTTGATTTTTTACTACAATTAAGCATATTTGGCAAAATTATTAAATATTTATATGTCATCTTTCATGCAACAATATTTTCTGTTATTGAATGTTTATCCTGTGGAAACTCTTTCTTAAACCTATCCTTTGAACTCTCTATATCTTTTATCCTTGAACTCTGTATATATTATGGTTCATCAGTTTTTTCCTACCTGTTATTTTCCTGAAAAGGGAAAGTTAAGATTTTATGTATGGAATCTATGGCTATAGAGAAGTTTTACAATTTTGTGTGATCAAATTTAAAGTGTAATAGTATTTGTTATTTCTTTCATTAATTTTATGCAGGGAAATTTATTTTCTAAGCAGGGATTATGTAGATATTTTTGTGTCTACAGTATTTTCTTCTCTTTTTATAATATGGTTTTCTTTTATTTAGAGACAGAGTTTCACTCTTTTTGCCCAGGCTGGAGTGCAATGGTGCAATCTTGGTTCACTGTAAACTCCGCCTCCCAGGTTAAAGCGATTCTCCCGACTCAGCCTCCCAAGTAGCTGGAATTACAGGCGTGCACCACCATGCCCAACTAAGTTTTTTGTATTTAGTACAGACGGGGTTTCACCATGTTGGTCAGGCTAGTCTCGAACTCCTGACCTCAGGTGATCCACCCGCCTTGGCCTCCCAAACAGCTGGGATTACAGGTGTGAGCCACTGCGCCCAGCAGGTTTTCTTTTTTGTATTTGACGATTTTATCTATTCAGAATTTATTCTGGTGTATTTGTGAAGAGAAGCTATTTCTGTACTTTTTTCTCAACTTGCTAATCATTTATCAAATCGTCCTTCCTTTGCTCATTGCTTGGCATTGTCATTTTTGTGAAATATAAAAGTTTAATAACATTTTTATATTCTCCAAAGTCACGAATGTTCTCCAAAGTCACTAATATGTGGTTCTGTTTCTGGCCTATCTCTTCTATTTCTCTGATCTGGCTGTTTGTTGTTAGTTTGTTTTTAATTTTATTAAGGTCCATAATATGTAAGGAGTAAAATGTTTTGTTAGAATTTAAGACACAAAAAAAGTCAACTGCTTAATTGAAAATAGAAGTAAATGCCACTCAGTGGGAGAGCTCCGTCTTAGTGGGGGCCCGGTGGCAGGACACCATGATCCACGGGTGGATTTGGAGAGGGCTCTGCTGGTGCGCAGGAGGGAACCGTACAGAGGGAGGGTGTGAGAGGAAAATCCTTCAGAGCCCACGGAGGCAAGATGCAGTGAAACACAGAGGAGGGCCAGGAAGCACAGGGCAAGCTGAGAGGTCGGGGGCCCAGCCGCTGGGGGCTACCTGCCCTGCCGGGCCTGTATACTTGGTTGTATTGATAGATTACAGCGCATGTTTTCACTAGAATTCAATGTCAGCTTAGCTTTTAGATACTTAGAAAATGAACTGGCATCTAGGAGGAAACGTACATGCATGAAAACCCTTATATTTCCTTCCTGGTCATCGTGAGACATCCCCTACCCTACTGACGGTGAGGGAGACGTTTCCATTTGCATTGATGAATCGATGGGAGCTGATACCACACTCCTTCTTATTTATTATTCTGCTACTTTCTGCTTTCCGGGAATCTTCCAGCCCGCTAAAAAATATCTGTGAATATGTTACCATGTGAAAATATTTTTAAAATTACAGCTACAGTCTTTCTCTGGAGAGCAGCACTAGCCTCCACACTGACAGTATCTGCCGGGCGCATGGACGCATTGCTGAATTCATCTTCAGTATTTGAAAAGTTGTTAAATAAACTCACTGCCTGGTAGTACTGTGCTGCCCCACCGATCTCTGTGCTGTGGGACGCGCTGCTGTTTGAGGGAACCACACGTGTGCTCCTGGCCCCTTCCTTCCATGCATGTGGTCGGATGGGATGACAATTTCTGTCCCCTTGTCTTTGGCCTACGCTGCTTATGGGCAGAGGACGTGGTGGGGTAGGGTCTCTCTCCCTCTGCCACAATGCCCAGCAATTGTCCCCGACAATGTTCCCAGTGTTCCCAAATATGCTCTATACTTTTGCAATTGAATTTGCATCTCTAACTCCTGCGTATCTGAGGAGTAATTACAAATCTAGATGATAAAACAAATGAGTTTCTGTAAGTTGGTATTTCTTGTGACTTTTGATTCTTAATTCCTAAAGATATTACATATATTTCCTGTTTAGTGCTTTTCTTAACCAATTTCTCATTGAATATGAGTCTCATATTCATGAGGCTCATAGAATAAAGTCCCATAATCGTATAAATTTTGGTTGCATGCCTTTTGTCAGTTTCTAGTCCAAAACACTTCTAGACCCATGCCCTTACATAAACAAATCTGTGGTTTAGCTAATCTGATTCACTAAGAGGAATACAGTATCTTATGAGAAATAAAAATTAAAAAATTTATTCCATGACTTCTTTTCCTCTTGGCTTTGAAAAACATTGATTTAATCTCTGAAGTATTGTTTCCCCTTTCTGATTTGGCTATTGTTTCAGCCTCAACAATACAAAATATCAAAAAGAATGCATTCTCCTTTTTATTATTTTATTTTATTTTAGCATTTCTTCTATCATTCTGCGGGCTGGTCCACAATTTGCTTTCTGTTCTGCTGGCATTTCATGTGTCATCTGTACAATGCCTTTTCAGCCCCTATCCACCTCCACCCCCGCTCGTGTGCATCTGCCTAAATCACGTTTTACTTCTGTCCCAGAAGGCCTTATGGTAATTAAATAATGGTGTTTCTTCTAATATTTCTAGGAATGTTTTATTATTTTATACTGGACAGATAGGATGCTGTGAATTGCAATGGACTTCAGGCAGTTGCTTACTTTCACTATTGGTTTGTCTTTAGGTTATGTCCAGAGGACAAAATCAAGCACGTTCTGTTTTCCAATGTAGTAAATGTGATTGAAGTTAAAACTATTTGCTTGTCTATGAAGGCAATGTGACAAGTCATAAGAGAATATTTTTTTCTTTCCTGTTAGCAAAAAGGAGCTAGTACCAATCATGTAAGGATACACCAGAAGCTGAACCATGACTTTTGTTTGAAAGGCTAAAATCATAGACTGAGATTCACATTTGAGACAGTATTTATCTTTGGAGATAATGTCCCTTTTTTTTTTTTGAGATGGAGTTTCACTCTTGTCACCCAGGTTGGAGTGCAATGGTGTGATCTCGGCACTGCAACCTCCGCCTCCCAGGTTCAAGTGATTCTCCTGCCTCAGCCTCCCAAGTAGCTGAGACTACAGGCACGTAACAGAAACAAAAGGAGCTACAGTGTGTGGGAGGCAGCATGGTCTGTTATAGGCAGTGCCTAAACTTGGCTTCCTCATTCATAAAACTGGGCGAAAATCTCTTCATCAGACTAGTGCTGGGAAGATTAAGTGGGATAATTTCTACAAAACATGAATTTCCTTTCTCCTGAACTTCTCAGTGCACACAAGATGAATAAAAATTGCTGTCTTATTTTCCTATGGTTTTTAAATGTTTGTAATAGCTGCAATGCACTTTGACGTTCAGTGCCTAAATTTTAATGTGTCTAATTATAAAGTTCCCTATTTAATTGATTGCAGCACATATACATTCTGTTTAGTTAACTCTTAACATTAGCATTCAACACAGTAAGAATAGTTTGAGGTAGCTCTGAACTTGGTTTTGCATCACAATAGTTTACGTCCTTGAAGACATGTCAGTCCTGGATTAGGATCTAGAGATTGAAACTCTGAACACATAGAGATATGACGCAGTAAAACTCCATGTGAACACAATTTCTGTATATTTTAGAAAATACTAATCAAAGATGAACACTAGATGTTCTCCAAAGTCATTAATGTAAGGTCCAATAACATTATTTCAGGAAATATTCCAACAAAATTTGTAAGCTTCATGTTTTTTAGGTACATGTAAACTTTTGCATCCTTTAAGTGTTGAGTGTTTTTTAAAAAAAAAGTTTTAAGAGGACAAGCTCTGCCAAATGTTTTTGAAGTACAGTATGATTTATCAGCAAATGGGATATAAAATTTTAGAATATTCAAGAGGTAATGAGAGCAACAGTTAACATATAGCAAGTCTGTAGTAAAAGGTTATTTTTTTAACCTAGAATTTGACCAATCCAAAGGAAATTATATGGTTTAGAATTGAGCTGTTCCCAGGGACTTGAAAAAGCCCTTAAAACATATTATTTTCTTTCTTTCTAGGGACTTATATCGGCTGTTCCTCCCTTAAATAAAATGACAAGTTACTATTGTATCTATTTCACAATAGCATCAAAATTTCTATTACATATTTCCCTTTGTGATTTAAATGATATTAAAATAAAAGATTTATTCTGGAGTATTCACTGTGTTCTTAAATCAAAAATTATCTTTGCTAGCCCTAATTTTAAGTGAAGCTTTAATAATAATGCTACTTAGCATTTGCATAGCACCTTATACTTTTAAAGTGCTCAAGATTATTAATTAGATACTCTCCCCACGAGCCCTGTGAGGTAGGTCAGCCTTATCCTCTCTTTTCACAGACCCAGAGGTTAAGTGGCCCGCCCAAGGGCCCAGACATTCCAATTGCACTTGAACTTGCAGTTTGATTTCTAATGTTTGGTGCAGACCACAGAACTCAACTACTCAATATTAACAGATTAAAATACAGCAGACAAGAGCAAATCAAAATAGACTTTTAACTGCTTAATGATAAAACAGTAAATATTTGAAGTTAGCTTTCCATTTTAGCCTGTCTTAGAGCTTTTATAAGGAAATCATAGCTCATTTTATAAAATTATAGTAATTTAAAAACAATTAGAAAATTAAACAAGGTTTCGGGTAGAGAGGTCAGTTTGAGGAAGAGGGCGACCCACCTCCTCCTCAATGACTGAGATAACTGAAAAATGGGCGTCTTTGCCACGGCCAATTCTGGTCACTTTCATGAGGCCTCTTTACAGCGCTTGCTTCCACCAAGAAGTAAGTTTAAGCAGAAGAGAGGTACGGTCATGGGCTCCTTGTGTCCTGTGAGTTATTATTAACTGTTTGGCATCAGCTGCTTCCCTCCTGGCACACACATTTTGGATGTGATCATTGAACTTGTTGGATAATGACCTTCTCAGAGCTGGTATGTGTGTGCCAGAGACTGACCTCTGACTTGTGGCGTCAACTCAGACTCTGTTGTCTCATACTAGTACCTTGCCTTGTGCCAATAAAACTGAAGACTCCATTTTTTATTTTCCATTTGTTTCGGAAAGAATGTTGATCCTATTAGCATTGGCAAATCCGTATGGGTCTACAGCAACCTCAATTCTTGTCTCTTCAGAAGAAAGAATTTGACCAAGGGGCATAAGGCAGAGGGAGAGAGAGAGGCAAGTTTCAGAGCAGGAGTGAAAGTTTATTAAAAAGTTTTGGCCAGGCGTGGTGGCTCATGCCTGTAATCCCAGCACTTTGGGAGGCTGAGGTGGGCGATTCACAAGGTCAAGAGATCAAGACCATCCTGGCCAATATGGTGAACCCCCGACTCTGCTAAAAACACACACAAAAAATTAGCTGGGTGTGGTGGCACGAGCCTGTAGTCCCAGTTACTCGGGAGGCGGAGGCAGGAGAATTGCTTGAACCCGAGAGGCAGAGGTTGCAGTGAGCCGAGATTGCCCCACTGCACTCCAGCCTGGTGACAGAGCGAGACTCTCGTCTAAAAAAAAAGAAAAGGAAAAAAAAGTTTTAGAGTGGGAATGAAAAGAAGTAAAATACATTTGGAAGAGGGCCAAGCCGGCAACTTGAGAGATCAAGTGTGCCATTTGACATTTGAGTTGGGGTCTTATACATTGACCTGCTTCTGGGGGGGTTACATCCCTTCTCTTCTGATTCTTCCCTTGGGGTGGGCTGTCCATACGTGCCGTGGCCTGCCAGCATCTGGGAGGGGCCACATGCACAGTGAATTTACTGGAGTTGTGCACATGCTCACTTGAGGCATTTTCCCCTTCCCAGTCGAGTTCCTAGAGGAAGGTCCTCTATCAGCTAAGTTCCACGGTTTTGCCTCTAGTGCCCATGCTTGAGTCCAGTTGTCCGACTCCTGAGATTTTATTGGGAAGCTTCTCATCACCAGCTTCAAGCTTCAGGTATTTCTGTCTGTTGGGAGACTCACTTTCCCTGGCACTGGCTGTGCCCAATTATTATTTTAGCTTAACGAGGGCTTGACCATCACCTGATGGTCCCTGACATTCCTGGTGACCTGGGGCCCTCTTTCCTGCCCTGCTCAAGTCTGACTAACCACCTACTGTAATAATCCAAGTCATTTCTCAGAAAACAGCTCCTATGTCACTTCTTGAGGCTTTTGGGGAACTTGATGGGTTCTTTTACTTGGCTAAATGCCTTTCCCTTATCAGCTTTTGAAAAATGAAAATTATAGTTTTATCTTTATCTCCTACAAAACCTGGTTCTCAGTTTTTATACATGGGATTTTGGCTAAACAAGAGGTGAAATAGCATTTGTCTTGGCCTAGTCAGAGGGTTTGGCACATACTCTTGTGACTAAATACTACCGTTGTTTTAAAAATAGTTATTTCTTATAAAAATTGTGAATGAGAAAGGGGAAAATGCATTCTTAAAGTTTCTGTCATGTCCCTAAAGTGATGAATCTGAGATGCAAACAGGAGAGGGAAGAAATAGAAAATCTGCAAGATCTGCAGTGTTAGGAGGTGAGAAAAGCAACCGTCTTGTGGGAAGAAGCGGACCCCTGGACCTGCGTGTGAGCCTCCACCTGGGTGGGCCTCAACGCCTGTGCCAGCATCCCCGTGACTGCCAGGAGGTCCCGGGCTGCACTCTGGGAAGGGCCATGCTAATGAGGTATGGGCAGCCTCCCCTGCTCACTCTGGTTCAGGATGCTTGCAAGGGAGCAGACATTCAACTGGGCTATTTATTGACACAGGTTTTGAAGCTCCCATTGCCTTCCTCTCCCGGCAGGTCACACTGCTGTCCGGGTCCTGGTCGTCTTTCATCCCAAGGGGGCTGCATGTCTCAAAATGAGACTCCAAGTCTTGAAAGAGGAAGGACTAAGATCTGGATGTCTCCGTACGAGGTAGCAAGCTTTTGACTTAGTTTATGAATATTTCTTCAGTGTCTACTCTACACCAGACATTGCTTCAGGGATTAGCACAGATCGAAGAACCAATAAGGCAACATTTTTGAATGTTAAAACCTAGTTTTAATTGTAAACTGTATTTGCATATCTGAAGAATACTTGTTGATTTTCTTCTTTTTGGAAGATGAGTGAAAGAGATTGTTTGATTCGACATCTGGAAAGAATGTTTTGATTTTTAGTTTCCATTATTATGATTTATTAGAAACATTAGAATAATAACTTAATACAAACACAAACTAAAAGCCTTATCTACCTTTTGTATTATAATATCATTTCTCCCTTGAGAAAAGGTTGAACAGTTTTTAAAAAACAATGTTAATAAGGTGGTAGCTAAATAAATAAGTTAGAGAAAGAAAATATCAGGGATGATAAGCTAGGAGAGATGGAGGTTCTAAGAAATGCAGGCTTTTCTAGGCCATCGGTGGGAGGAAGGGGACATCCTCAGGCAGTCAAGCCCAGGAATTATGAATCTCATTATTAAACAAAATGCAATAATTTCCAAAATTTGGACTGTGAACACTTCTAGCAAGAATTTTTGAGAATTTGCTCTCTCTACATATATCAATTATAAATCATGTACTATCATAAAACATATACATAAAGGAAATTTAAAAAATAAATTAAAAATAATAGTTTAATGTTAAAGTATATATGTTAAGAGTATAAAATTATTAAAAATACAATAGTGTAGTGAGAGAATGCTTCATTAATTTTGAAGATTTTGGCTTAAGGTTTAAAGTACAGCAATTCAAATGTCTATTTTTAAGTTCAGTTTACTTTACTATTTGGTTTGAAAGGCTATCATAACTAAATTAAAAAAAACCTGCACACAGATATTTAACTCCAAATAGGAGAAATGCATCATGAACTATGCTTAATTAGGTTATCATATTTGTTTTTCAGATCTATCCTATGTTTTTCAAACTTTTATGCCAAGATTTTGTAGAACTTGCTACTACACCTCCATCTTCATTTATGTCAATCAGTTGTATCAGCAAAGTAAAAGGAAAATGTGTCTTCTCCTTTTTAAAAAAAATCCCTAGACATTTTTCTGGGGAGAGGAGGGGGAATTTTGAGCGAATCAGAGGATTCCAAGCTTCTGAAGTATGCAGCTAGAAGATTTAGTTAGAGATAATTTATTTACATCGTTTTTAACTACAAAGTTCACATAAAGGAAACACAATCATTTCTTTCTTTCAAAATATTTGCAAACATCTTTTTCCAAAAAGCAGCACATTCTATCAGTTTGTTAATTTAAAACTATATCAGCTAACATGCATTTGTCAGCAAATAGCAGGCAACTTGACGAAAAATAGCTTAGGTCATGATGGTATTGAAAAAAGAATGTAATAAAAAAGCCTTAAAGATGGAATAGAAGATCTGTGATGTCATCGAGGATCTAGTTTCTTTTTTTCTCTCTGCCATTCTCGGCATGCTTATTTTTCTCCTCATGTTCATACCTCATGTTTGCAAAATGACTGCTGTGGATCCAGTTGTCCTGTACTTACTCCCATGAGCATCCTGAACAGATAGGAATAAGGTAAGGGGAGAAACGTGTCTATCTTCTCTGTTATCTGCCCTTTATTATGGAAATTAATGGCTCCCTTTTAATTGGCTGAAACAGCTGTTAATGGGAGAAGGAGGCAGGTTTCTTCCCTGTTTAATATGCCTGCTTATTTGTATTAGTACAAACCTGAAGCTCTTTTTCTTGAAGCTTTCAAGCCACTTGTCCATTTTGTGAAGGTTAGCTGGCAAATGCTAGATAATGTCATGTGGATTCCTTTTGACAAGATTTGCAGCCTCTGCATGCAGAAGTCCCAGTGTGCCCTCAGGCTGGCTCTTGTGCTACTTGTGTCTTGGGACCATCTGGTGGGAGCTCACTGGTGTCACTCCGGGCATCAAATACCAGGGAGGTTGATGTCTTTTCTTACCTATGGGAAGAGATGTCTACTTCTCTTCCAAAAATTGTTTTTTGCAGCCCGTGGGAATAAGACATCCCATTTTGGGGGCCCTTAGGCTAAACAACTTATTTCATAGTTCACACACACAAAAAACTCATAAATGTCTTTTTACTGTTGACCTTTAGTGGGTTAACTCTTGGAGCCCCATAGACCCTTCCCATAACACAGAGCCCGCATCTCTACTTGCTTGCTAATGTCATCAGCTAAACTCTTCCGCAAAATAACTAAAACAGGAATGAACTCATTTCTTTCCTCCAAAGCTTTCTGAGAGCTACCAGAAGAAATGACTCTTATGCAATATAAAATAATGTTGTCATCCAAAAGCATAATCTTTAGACAAGTATATAGAGACAATATATGTAAAACCATGCTCCTTATCTTGGCTAAAGTAAACTAATCCAGTAAGATAAAAGATCAAGGATTTTAGCTTAACTTTCTTTTTGGTTGAAGTACTTGTATTTAAATGCTAACTGACGTCTTTCCTTGTTGGGTCTCAGTCTGTTACTAAAGTAAAACTTTAGGAAGTAAGTATAATATATTGGACGGAGGAAGGCTAACGTGAGGCAGTTCTGGGGTACTTTCTCAGCCTCAAAGGACTTCCATTTTGAGCTTACAGAAAACCAGAAATGAGACCTTAGGCCTCAAGGTTAAAGTTGAATTTCTGTTTCCTAGAGGTAAATGATAGTTGGTTTGCTCTTTCTTTTAGACCTTGAGGATATTATATTCCTTCTCCATGTGAACATTCTGGACCTTTCTTTATTTTTCTTTTTAAGCATTAGACTTAACACGACTTAAATCTTAGAAAATATGTCAATGCATTTCGGCGCCTGGGCACACAATTAATCTTCATCTATCTCTGGTAATATAAACACACCTGTGGGATGTTTTCCATTGAATACATGAAAAGAAAACTCATAATAAATCTCAGACTGATAGCTTTATCATGACTGACAGTGCTGCTGGAGGCTCCTTCTTTATGAGTATAATTTGGGAGTATATAAAAGCAGGAGATTGATTTCTACAGAAACTTGCCTTTTCTTTAGTATTTATTCCAAGCTGTGTGACTCTTCCTCTTTTTTAATAAAAAACCCCCACAACATGCAGTTCCTATATTTAATTTATATAACGGAATGTACACATGCACACACTCACACTCACACACATACATTATTATTTAATGCCTGGAAGACACAAAATGCTGAATGAGAAGTGTGTATGTGATTTCCTCCTGCACTTCTCAGGCAAGAGTGTCCTCTTTAGAACTTGCTGCTTTGGTGAGGCAAGAGAGAATAATTTGATCCCTTTACTAGAATGGGTGCTCCTAGGATATCCAAGTAGTAGATTTACTGTCACTATTAGAGTTAAATTATACTTACTGTTAGTAAAGTGTTAATCAAATCTCTCAAATCAAATACTCATATTTTGTAGTAGAAACTTTTAAATCCTTCTAGCATGTTCTGGAGCCATGCCTTGGAGGTCTGGGATGTGGGTGGGAAATCCCATGTGGGAAGGCTAAGTGGAAGAGGCTCAAGCCCTACACCCTCTCTTTCATTCCTACACCTTTGCTTTTATCTGTTTCATACTTCGGTGCTCTGTGCATGATGTCTAAAACCATGCTAGTCAAATTAGTTTATACTGGTCTATGGTATATAAGAGTAAATAAAATTTCCAGAGAACCAGAGAATACTTCTTTTTCACTTTAAAGATCTTTAAATAAAGATCACACTTTGTTTTCAGAATTGATTAATTCTGTGTTGCTGAATTCAGTGCTCATATCTTTGGACACATAAGGGTAGACATATTATATAGTAAGCAGTTCTCTCGTTCCCCTTTTTGAATTTGGTGAAATTTCCTCAGTATCAGAGAGAACAATGTTTTATTTAGGAGGACCTGGGAAGATAAAAATTTGAATGATAAAGATTAACTTTTAAAAAACTTTTCAGGCTGGGCGCAGTGGTTCATGCCTGTAGTCCCAGCATTTTGGGAGGCCAAGGAGGGCAGATCGCCTGAGGTCAGGAGTTTGAGACCAGCCTGGCCAACATGAGTAAACCTCATCTCTACTAAAAATAGAAAAATCAGCCCGGTGTGTTGGCGGGACCTGTAATCCCAGCTACTCAGTAGGCTGAGGCAGGAGAATCACTTGAACCTGGGAGGCAGAGGTTGCAGTCAGCTGAGATTGCACCATTGCACTCCAGTCTGAGCAACAGAATGAGATTCTGTCTCAAATAAATAAATAAATAAATAAATAAATAAATAAATAAATACTTTTCAGTGTAGTATAATTTCAGATGTAGACTTAAAGAAAAGTTGCAGAAAATAATATGCATGTTTCCCACATACCTTTCAACTAACTGCTCCTAATGAGGACAGCTTCCCCCACCACAGCACATTTATTGAAACTGAAGCAATTAGCAGTAATACCTGATTTGAAACGAATCTATGTACCCAATTCAAATTTTGCCAGTTTTTCACTAGTATCTTTTCTTTTTGTCCAAGATCCAATCCACTATTCCACATTGTGTTAAGTTGTCATGTCTCCTTGGTTTCTTCTACCCCATCATAGTTCCTCAATCTCTGTTTTTTATATAAAGAATAGTTTTAATAGTTAAAGGTTTTCAGTTCATCAACTGTATAGAAATCCTCTTTGTTACATGTGGTTGTGTGCTGAAGGGTTAAGACTGCCTTTAACCAACTGGTTTGAAAATGGTATTGAATATTTTGTCAGATGCTATTCAACAAACATTCTGAAATATGACAAAGCAATAGACAATGGAAGTTATTACCTACATCGATAGAACAGTTGTTAAAATCCTAGATTTGACAACTTACAGTCTGTGTAGGTTGGTCAAATTTTAGGCCAGATTCTAATATTCCACCAGCTGAACATAAATCTGCAGAAATATGTAGCTCTAATACTTTGAATTTAACTGGGGTTAGTCTTATGTTCAGTGGACAAACAAAACAATAAAGGAACCATTTTAATTTTATTTTAGGATATGTGTCTGTTAGTTTGCAAAAGTGTAGGGAATTGGGGAGGAGTAGTTCGCTATGTGTAAATAACTTCTAACTGTATTGTTTTGTAGCCAAATAATGGTATCTGTATAATGTTTAGATTGAAAATTTTCTTCTAACAGAGTATGTGCTCAGTTTTTTGAAGTGTGTAAATTTCAAGTGCACTTGACAATAATTTGTATTCTTTGTTTGGTGGGTGTAGGGCTCCACAACTTCTATTAGGTAAATTGTGTGCAAAATGATATTCAAATATTTGATGTATCAGCATTTAAAATGGTATGCTGCAATCTCCAATGTTCATGAGTTTTTCAACTTTAATTTCTCCTTGCAGTACTCTCAATAATTTCTTTATAGGTTTTATAGTTTCTTTGTTAGAATACAAATTTGAGACTCTTCTGTCTTCCTAGTGAATTACTCCTGTTATTATTGTGATAGTTAATTTTTATGTTTCAACTTGGCTGGACTACGGTGCCCAGATATTTGGTCCAACATTATGTTTATATGAAGGTAATTTTGGATGAAACTAACATTAAAGTCAGTGGACTTCAAGTAAAGCAGATTCTCCTGCATAATGTGGTGGGCGGGCCTCATCCAAGCAGTCAAAGGCCTTAAAGAACAAGGACTGATCTTCCCTACGTGAGAAGGAATTCTGCCAACAGACTGCCTTTGGATTCTGTGATGGTTTATTTTGTGTGTTAGCTTGACTGAGCCACAAGGTGGCCAGATATTTGGTCAAACATTATTTGGGGAGTTTCCATGAGGGTGTTTTTGGATGATAGTAACACTTCAATTAGCAGATTGAGTAAAGCATACTTTTACCTTCCACAGCATGGATGGGCCTCCTCTTATCAGTTGAAGGTCCAAATAGAACAAAAAGGCTGAATCTTCCCCAAGTAAGAGAAAATGCTTCTGACTGATGGGATCTTAGAACCGGGACTGCAACTCTTTCTAGTTCTATAGCAGTTTTCAGGCTTCAGACTCAAGCTGGGACATTGGCTGTACAGATTTTGGTTTTGCCAGCCTCCAGAATCATTTGAGCCAATTTCTTACAACAAATCTCTTCAACACACACACACACACACACACACACACACACACACACACACACGCACCCTGTTTCTTTGGAGAACTCTAATATAGACTTGAGCTGCAACTCTTCTCTGAATAATTTGAACTTCCCAAGCCTCCACAATCACATGAGCCTATTTCTCCAAACAAATCTTTTTCTCTTTCTATATATACACATACTGCTGGATCTATTTCCCTTGAGAACCCTGATTTAATATAGTTATGATGTTGTGCCCTATTTATTCCTAATAATGATTTTTGCCCTAATGTCAGTTTTGCCTGACGTTAATGGTGCTGCACCAGCTTTGCCTTTGGTACTTTGTTTCCTCCATCCTTTTAGTTAATCTTTTTGGTTATATTGAATGATGTTTCTGTAAAGCTGTTAGAGCCGGATTGTGCTAATTATCCAGGCTGAAAAATCTGAGTCTTTTAACATGTGAATTTAATCTACTTACATTTATATATGTTAAACGTATATACATATATGTATTTACACACAGACACAGACACACACTCTTATAGTTTAATACCTTCACAGCAACATTTACAGATGAGAAAACAGTGGTAGAGAAGGATTAAATAACTTGACTGAGGTTGTGTAATTAATAAAGAACTTTCCAGAAGCTGTATTCTTAACCTCATCATACTAATTCTCAAGTTAAATATTATATTTCTAATTCTTTAATGATTAGCATTATATTTGTACAGTTTCTTGATGTAATGAAGTCCAATCAGTATCTATGCATTCTTTCTGAAGAGTAGAAGGGTCTTTAAAAGACCTTTTTCACTAATCTTTTCTTCTTTTTTCTCCCCAGATTATTGTTGTTTACTAATTTTATACCATTTTAACCACCACCTTACAAAGTCATTATTATTTTTTACAGAAGTACTTATTTAGATATGCTCGTTATTTTACTTATCATTTCTTTTTGCATTCTATTTCTTTTTTTTTTTTTTTGAGTTCAGTTTACTTGAGGTATGTACTTCAATCCTGGTAGTAAGTTCTAATTAGTGTCCGTAAATGGCAAAATCTTTTGTCGATTGTTTGTCTGCAAATGACCTTATTTTTGCTTCAATTCTCACAATTATTTGAAAGGATATAGATTTTTGTATTATCACTACCCATCAGTAATTTAAATGTTTTGGCAGCTAATGGGCTGATAAGAAACTTCCTCTCAGCAATTGTATTGTTGTATAAGTAATCTTTCCAGAAGGCCTATTTGATGGCTATCTATGTTGCTTAATCTTTTTTTTCCAGCTTTATTGAGGTGTAATTGACAAATAACAATCTACATATACTTAAAACATACAGCATGAGATTTTGATATACATATGCCTTGTGTAATGATTCCCATAATCAAGCTAATTAACATACCTAAGACTACATATTCCACATGTTGTATGTGGTGACAACAATTAATATCTACTCTCTTAGAAAATGTTCAATATACCATATACCATACATTATTATGAACCATAGCCACCATGATGTACATTAAATCCTTATGACTTATTTTCTTTATAAGAGAAAGTTTGTACATTTTTGCCAACATCTCTTAATTTTCCCAACCCTTCATCCCCTAGCAAGCACTATTCTACCCTCTGTTTCTCTAAGTTCAACCTTTTTGAGATTCCACATATAAGTGTTATCACTGAATATTTTGTCTTTCTGTTCTGGTTTATTTCATTTAGTATAATGTCCTCCAGATCCATCCATGTTGCTGCAGATGTCACGATTTCTTTCTTGTTTGAGGATGAATAATATTTCAATATGTGGATATGTTTGTGTGTATGTGTCTGTGTTCCGTTGTATGGGTATGTGTCTATGTATGTTTATGTGTATTCAACCTTTTTAAAGGCTAAGTAATATTCCATTGTATGTGTACGTGTGTGTATGTGTATGTGTATATAAATTTCTTTTTTCACTCATCTTTTCACAGATGCTTACATTATTTTCATATCTTGGCTACTGTGAATAATACTGTAATAAATATGGGAGTGCAGATAACTCTTAGAGATAATAACTTTATTTCCTTCAAATATATAGCAGTAGTGACTTGACTGCTATATACTCTAGGCATGTAACAAAATTGCACATGTACCCCATACATTTGTACAAATAAAAAATAAAAATTATGAATTTAAAAAAGTAAAATTACTGGATCACAAGGTAGTTCTATTTTTTATTTTTCTGAGAAACCTCCATATTGTTTTCCATAATGACTGTACCAATTTACATTTGCATCATTCCCTTTTTTTCCACATTCTTATCAACACTTGTTGTGTCTTGTTATTTGATATAGGTTTCTAACAAATGTGATGAGATAGTTTATTGTGGTTTTGATTTGCATTTCTCTCATGATTAGTAGTATTTAGTGCCTTTTTATATACATGTTGGTAATTTATATAACTTCTTTGGAGAAATGTCTAGTGAGTTGCCTTGCCTATTTTGTAATTAGGTTATTTTATTGTTATTGAGTTGTATGACTTTCTTGTATATTTTGAATATTAACCCTTATCAATATATGGCTTGCAGATATTTTCTCTCATTCTGTAGTTTGCCATTTCATTTTTTGATTGTTTCTTTGCTGTATAGAAACATTATAGTTTGATGTAGTCTCACTTGCTTATTTTTGTCTGATATTATACCAAAAATCATACCAAGGTGAATGTCTAGGGGCTTATATTCATCTATATTTGCTTCTAAAAGTTTTACAGCTTCAGGTCTTTCATTTGTTTTTAATCCATTTTGAGTTTTTTTTAATATCATGTAAGCTAAGGATCCAGTTTTATTCTTTTACATGTGTATGCCCAATTGTCCCAATATCATTTATTTAAGAGATTATCCATTCCTCATTGTGTATTATTGGCCCTATTAGGAAATGTAATGCCGGCACAAAACAAGGATGCCCTCTCTCACCACTCCCATTCAACATAGTATTGGAAGTTCTGGCCAGGACAATTAGGCAAGAGAAAGAAATACATGGTATTCAAATAGGAGCAGAGGAAGTCAAATTGTCTCTGTTTGCAGATGACATGATTTTATATTTAGAAAACCCCATCATCTCAGCCCCAAATCTCCTTAAGCTGATAAGCAACTTCAGCAAAGTCTCAGGATAAAAAAATCAATGTGCAAAAATCACAAGCATTCTTATACACCAATAATAGACAAAAAAAGAGCCAAATGATGAGCGAACTCCCATTCACAATTTCTACTAAGAGAATAAAATACCTACAAATACAACTTACAAGGGATGTGAAAGAGAACTACACACTACTCTTCAAGGAAATAAGAGAAGACACAAACAAATGGAAAAACATTCCATGCTTAAGGATAGGAATAATCAATATCATAAAAATTGCCATCCTACCCAAAGTAGTTTATAGATTCAATGCTATCCCCATCAAGCTACCATTGACTTTCTTCACAGAATTAGAAAAAACTACTTTAAATTTCATATGTAAACAAAAAAGAGCCTGTATAGGCAAGACAATCCTAAGCAAAAAGAACGAAGCTGGAGGCATCACACTACCTGGCTTCAAACTATACTACAAGGCTACAGTAACCAAAATAGCAAGGTACTGGTACCAAAACAGACATATAGACCAATGGAACAGAACAGAGGCCTCAGAAATAACATCACACATCTATAACCATCTAATCTTTGACAAACATGACAAAAACAAGCAATGGGGAAAGGATTCCCTATTTAATAAATAGTGTTGGGAAAACTGGCTATCCATATGCAGAAAACTGAAACTGGACCCCTTTCTTATACCTTATACAAAAATTAACTCAAGATGGATTAAAGACTTAAATATAAGACCTGAAACCATAAAAATTCTAGAAGAAAACCTAGGCAATACAATGCAGGACAAAGGCATGGGCAAGGATTTCATGACTAAAACACCAAAAGCAATGGCAACAAAAGCCAAAATTGACAAATGGGATCTAATTAAACTAAAGAGCTTCTGCACAGCAAAAGAAACTATCATCAAAGTGAATAGGGAACTTACAGAATGGGAGAAAATTTTTGCAATCTATCTGTCTGACAGAGGGCTAATATCCAGACTCTACAAAGAACTTAAACAAATTCACAAGAAAAAACAAACAACCCCATCAAAAAGTGGGCAAAGGGTATGAACAGACACTTCTTAAAAGAAGACATTTATGTGGCCAACAAACATGAAAAAAGGCTCATCATCCCTGGTCATTAGAGAAATGCAAGTCAAAACCACAATGAGATACCAACTCATGCCAGTTAGAATGGTGATCATTAAAAAGTCAGGAGACAACAGATGCTGGAGAGAATGTGGAGAAATAGGAAAGCTTTTACACTGTTGGTGGGAGTGTAAATTAGTTCAACCATTGTGGAAGATAGTGTGGCAATTCCTCAAGGATCTAAAACCAGAAATACCATTTGATCCAGCAATCCCATTACTGGGTATATACCCAAAGGATTATAAATCATTCTACTTTAAAGACACATGCACATGTATGCTTATTGCAGCACTGTTCACAATAGCAAAGACTCGGAACCAACCCAAATGCCCATCAAGATAGACTGGATAAAGAAAATGTGGCACATATACACCATGGAATACTATGCAGCCATAAAAAAGGATAAAGTTTGTGTCCTTTGCAGGGACAGGGATGAAGCTAGACACCATCATTCTCAGCAAAGTAACACAGGAACAGAAAACCAAACACCACATGTTCTCACTTGTAAGTGGGAGTCGAACAATGAGAACACATGGACACAGGGAGGGGAACATCACACAATGGGGACTGTCAGGGGTTGGAAGGCTAGGGGAGGTACAGCATTAGGAAAAATACCTAACGTAGATGATGGGTTGATGGGTGCAGCAAACCACCTTGGCAAGCATATATCTATGTAACAAACCTGCATGTTCTGCACGTGTATCCCAGAACTTAAATTATAAAAAATAAATAAAATAAAATAAAATAAAATAAAGGATCTCTTTTGGATATCAAATATGGTGGTTATCAACTAATCCTTAGTATATAGTTTGCACTTAACAAATATTTGTTGACTGAATGGAAAAAAAATCTGTTATTTATAAAGTACTCAGGCTAAGATATTTTGTATAGCAGCCTGAATGAAGTAAGACATCTGCATAATTTTCTGTGTGCATTTGAGAATAATATGTATTCTGCTACTGTTGGATAGAAAGTTTCACACATGTATATAAGATCCATTTGACATAAAGAGTAGTTCATGTCCACTGTTTCTATATTGATTTTTTTGTCTGGATATTCCATTCATTTTGAAAGTGGGGTATTGAAGTCTCTTACTATTAATGTATTGCTATCTATTCATTCTCTTAATTCTGCTTATATTTGGTTTATATATTCATGTGTTCTGATATTGAGTACATATTTTTTTACAATTGTTATGTCTTCTTAATGAATTGAGTCCTTTATAATAATTATATAACAACCTTCTTTGTCTTTTGTTACAGTTCTGGACGTAAAGTCTATTTCTTCTGATGTATGTATAGCAACTCCTTTTCTATTTTGGTTTACATTTGCATAAAATATATTTTTCATCCCTTCACTTTCCTATTAGTGTTCTTGAAGTTTAAGTTAGTCTCTTGTAGGCAGCATGGAGTCTTTGGGTTTTGTTTTTTGTTTATTTTTCAATTCATTCAGCCACTCTATGTCTTCTAACAGAAGACTTTAATCCATTCATATTTAATGTAATTGTTGCTATGTAGGACTTACTATTGGCATCTTGCTAATTGTTTTCTGATTGTTTTAGTTCTTTGTTCCTTTATTTCTCTTCTGCCATCTTCATTTGTTAATTGATTTTTTGTGGTAGTACACTTTGATTATTTTCTCTATGTTTTGTGTATCCACTATAGGTTTTTGGTTTTTCATTACCATGAAACTTACATAAAGCATATTATATTTATAAGTGGATTTTAAGCAGAGAGCAACTTAACATTTTACATTTTGAAATATTGTGTCTACAGTTACAAATTATTGTAGTTATAGGTGTTTTTAATACTTGCAACCTTTGGAGTACAGTTAAAAGTAAATTACACAACACCATTGCAGCATTAGAATATACTGAATTTTACTAAATATTTACCTTTACTTACCTTTCACTGTTACCTTTACAAGTGAAATTTACATATATATAATATCATGTATTATTCATGGAATACATATATGTATATTAATGCTATTAATTACCATCCTATTATTTCAGCATGGAGAACTCCTTTTAGCATTTCTTCCAAGGCAGGTCTAGTAGTAATGAACAACCTCATCTTTCATTTTTTTGGGCAAGTCTTTCATCTCTTCTTTATTTCCAAAGGACTACTTTGCTGAATAAAGTATTCTTGATTGGCAGTTTTATTCTTGCAGCACTTTAAGTATATCATCTCACTCTCTCCTGGCCTGTAAGGTGTTTCCTGAGAAATTTGTTGATTGCCTTATAGATGTTCCTTCGTATGTGACAAGTTGCTTTTCTCTTGCTGCTTTAAAATTATCTCTTTGTCTTTGTTGCCAGTTTAATTACAATATATCCCAATAAAATCCTCTTTGGATTGAATCTGTTTTGGCACTTTTGAGATTTATGATTCTAGGTATCCATATTACTCCTAAAACTTGTGAGGTTTTCAGCTCTTACTACTTTAAATACACTTTTTGATATTTTTTCTTTTATTTCTGGAACCCCCATATGTATATTTATTCACTTAATGGTGACCTGTAAGTCTGGTAGGCTTTCTTCACTATTTTTGATCCTTTTTATTATCCTCTGTCTTAATAATTTCAAAAGATCAGTCTTCAAGTTTGCAGATTCTTTCTTTTTCCTAATCAAGTATGCTGTTTTATTTTGTTCATTGCATTCTTCAGCTACAGAATTTCTGTTTGGATTTTTTTGAAGATTTCTTTCTCTTTGTTGAACTTTTTAATTTGTTTCATTTAATCCTTTCCTGTGTTATTGAGCTGTATATCTGTCTAGGGTAAAGTGCTATGATGCTCTGATCCTTGAGGGCAAGGCTCAGCAGAGACATGGGAACCTGAGAGCAGGGCACAGTGCCGCAGTAGCTCCTGCCCCTGAGAAGGGGACACAGTGGTGACTCCTTATCTAGGGAGAGCACTGCATCATGGATTCCAGGCAACTCTGTCTGCTGAGATCAGCATGATGAAGACACTGGGGTGTCCTCGTTTTCTAGAGCTCCAGTTGTCCATGGCAGACAGGAGAATTCCTGAGGTCCCTTTCCTCTCCTATTCCCTGCAGGGAGAAATCCCTCTGTGGGGGATCCCTCTTGGTTTTGAGCTGCTCTGGAATGGGTGATGGGGTGACAGAGGTAAAATGTTTCCCAACTTTTCTGTGTGTCCATCCTCATTTCCTGTGCTCCACAGGGTTTCTGTTGCTCCTCGTTAAAGTCCAGAAATTCCCCAGATCTATTTTCATTGATATGTGGTTGTTTATTTCTTGTTTTTGTGAGGGAACAAGCACTGGGGTCTTCTATTCCATCATCTTGCTGATTTCACACCTCTTTTTTTTGCTAATCAATTTTTAAGAGTAGATACAGAAAAGTTGCCAAGATAATACAGAGTTTCTCTTCCCTTGATTGTTAACATCTTAAATTAACTATGGCACATTATTGAAACTAGAAACCAATGTTGGTACACTCATATTAAAAAAAAAACACGCTTCCACTAGTTTTTTTTCCCCCTAATTTCTTTTTTTTTTTTTTTTTCCTGTTCAGGATTCCATCCAGAATACCATGTTACATTTAATCACTGTGTCTCTTTAGGCTCCTCTTGGCTGTGACAGTTTCTTGTACTTTGTTTGCTTTTGCAACCTTGATAGTTTTGAGTACTGGTGAGGTATTTTGTAGCCTGTCCCTCAATTGTAATTTGTTTTATGTTTTTCTCATGATAAGACTGGGATTATGGAAGGTGTAATGGCATTTCCACCCCATAATATCAAGAGAACATGCTATCAACATCACTCGTTATTAACGATGTTAACCTTGATCCCTTGGCCAAGGCAGTGCTTGTCAAGATTTTCTCTACTGTAAAGTTGACTTTCTCCTTTGTCATATTACTCTTGGGCAGCAAATCACTAACTTCAGCCCACACTCAAAGGTCAGGTTGTGGAGGGCGGGGGTGGGAATAAAGCTCCTGCCGATTTTTAAAATATCATTGTATTTTTTATTATGTTGTCCATTTTTGTAAAATTTTCTGTAACCATCTTAAACCTAAACATTTTCTTATATTCATTCATAAGGCTGTATTATTTCTGTTTCTTGAGGGGTCCTAATGTTCCTGTGAATTAAATCTGCTGGCTCTCCCTCATGCTGCTTCATTTCCTCAAGTGGTTTTTCATTAGTTTATGTCCAAAGGAGTTGTTTGTTTTGTGATCATCCTGTATTCTTCCACGTTTTTGTTTTGGTTTAGTTTGGCTTTTTGCTCATGCCGGACCCCTAAGTGTTTCAGTCGTCCGGACCCAATATTTATATTAATTTCTTGGTTCTGATTTCCCTCTATGGATTCTCAAAGCCAAACACCACGTCTGAGAGCTTTGATTTCTCCCAGATGGCTTTTCCTGTCCATTCTAGAATCTGGCTAGCTGGCAAGCTTCCTTGCTGCTTCCCAGTGCCAACAGGTGAACCCATCTTACTCATACCCATCTCACCCACCCGACGCCCTCTGAGGTTCTGTGCTCTGCACTGAAGAATGCAGCCCCAGTCCTGCCCAGCTGAGGCTGAGGCAGCATCTTCTATGTAACCAGAGGCCAGGTGTTGTGTGGAGTCTTCTCTGCTTTCCATAGAGCCTTTGGCTCTTCTCTTAGTTTCTGAAACCTGTGGATTTTCCTATCTTTCAAATGCAGCAGAGTTTTAAATGATGCTTTCTATTTTACCTAGTATTTTTATGTGTTTGGAGTTAACCACTCTATGCCATTTGTATCTACCATTTTACCAAAGTCTCCTTTAATTCTTCTAGTAACACAACATTTCTTATATTGATACCACATATTCATTAAAGGAAAGGGAAATTTTGATCAAGGAATGTAATTCACACTCAGAGTTGCTGTCAGTCTTCTGAATAGCAATGTTTATAATTAAAAAATATTTCTAGTAGTTCTTCAGGATAAACGCAACCTTAACTTTTGAAATTAATTATCGAATATTTATTGAGGATCTACTATGCATAAGGAATTTTGTGATGAGTCAATGATTAAGACATAGTCCTTGCTTAAGGAGTTAAGCTGTAAACATGGAGAACTATTTTAAAAAGTGGAATGTTACAAGTGATATAAAATAGTTACAAACGTGCTGCAAGAGGCCATAGAAGGATGAGCCAATTTCCAGCCAGAAAGACCTCAAAAGTACCATGCGGGAAGACGATGAGCTGACGATGAGCTGGGCTTAGCAAATAGGTGTCATTTGGAGATGCAACAATTGCTTGTTGGCAGGTGTCAGATTATACCTGGATTCAAATAGCAGGGAATGAGAACATTAAACTACCTGGATTTGTAGTGCACACACAGGGTACCAAATAAAAGCTACTCAACGCATGGTGCAAGGATGGGTCGTCAGTTTGTTCAAAGAGCAAAGTGTTTAAAGTGATTTCTAGAAAATGGAATGAGAAGGTCTTGGAGAAAAGCAATTGTTAAGAACAAGGTAGATTTAATTAGAGAAAACTTTTTGACAAAACAATAAATCAAAAATAAATACACAAACCAAGTTGTCAGCAGTCTCACCCAGCCCAGGTCCTCACCCTTGGCAAAGAGTCCCCATAAATAGGGTGCGAGCACCCAGTGGAGGGGCTACTCCCTGCAGAGAGGAAGCTGAGCTGCACACCAGAAGTTTCTGTCCACAGAGAGTGGAAGAGAAAGAAGACCAGGAAGCAAGAGCCCGAGTGCTTGTCATTCCACTTCCCCTGCATAGTCGCTAGGGAGAAAGCACTGCAGTGCTCTAAACCAAACATTTAAAAACACATTAACTTATTAATAACAATAACTAATATTAATAAGCATGTATATAGCCCTCTTTGTCTTCAAAGCACTTTGTGAACATTAGCTAATCAATTAACAATGGCCTCTTTCTGACAGTAATCTTCAGTCTGAACACAGAGACCCCTGGGGACATCAGGGGGGATGCTGGCCTAGTCCTGAGGTGGCTGCGGTCATGAGAGGCAGGGCCTGGGCCTCCTGGCCTCCAGGTGGCACACTGTCCAATTGCAATAGTTCTGCTTCCTACAGCAAATCTCAGAAAAACGCCTGTGTATTTCTTTCCTCTCTTCTTTTTTTTTTTTTTCTTTTTAATGTTCCCTTATGACTTTTGGGTAGAGAAAACCAGACTCATTTTCCCTCTGGGGTTCTATTTGTTCTTTCTGTGTTATTGTTTCTGATATAAGCAAATAAACCAACAAGACTCCAAAGTATTTCTTTGTTACTCCTTTTATTTACTGTTGACGGAGAGACTTAATTAGATTGCTGTCTTTCCTCTAGGACTCCGTGTCCATGGGGCATGGACCAGAAGCTGTGCAGACTGCCGTGTCTAGGGAGAGACTTGATCCACTAGAGGGACGTCAAATTTACCAGGAGTAGCGAGAGCCCTTTGGATGTGTCTGCTTAAGGATGTAGAATTTACACGGATCCCCTGACCCCAAGTGCATCTGCAGTGCATGGGGACATGAGCCTCCCCTGCTGGGGTGTATGCCTGGTCCCTTTGGGATTCCCTGGGTTTCACAGTGCCTGGTGCAGAGTGCTGCTCAGGAACATTTGGATTTCCCTGGGTGCTTGAGAATGTTTGCATTTATTTTGCAATGATCTTAGAGCAGAGTGCTGAAATAAGATCCTCAAAAAATCTCACCACTCTGCTCAGTCCCTTCAAGGCTTTCGAAGCTTCCTTCCAGCGAGTCACAGTGGAGCTGCTGTGGGGGTTCCTGCCCTGCTTCACGATGGGCTTCTAGTTCTGGTGGGCATTGCTGGTCTGTCATGCAGGGAAGGGAATGGAGCCCTGGGCTGTGCAGCCACATCTGGCCTGATGCTTAAGGCTGATCACACACTGAACATTGCCATGACAAAGCTGTGTCCCCACCCTTTCCCTGTTGATCTCCCATCAGTCATTAGTAAGTGGTCATGTTAGACAAGGCCTTTGGGCATTTTTCCAATGCAAAGTCGCTTAGCATTAGAATTGCAGGATATTTTTTGGCTTCTCTACAAGCCTTTATCCAACCCATTTGAAAACTTACCTTGAATCACGGCAGATTCTGTAGATAGCTATAGCTTTGACCTTTTATCTCCATCTCTACAAGGTATCAGGAACAATTGTGCCATTTAACATAAGCATTTTCTGTTTTAGTAGGTCTCATGGAAATATACTAAATGAGTAAAATGAAGTAGTATTTTTTTGTTGTTTGTTTTTTACAATTTAAGAGTAAAAATGCATTTTTTTGAGATGGGGTCTCACTCTGTTGCCCAGGCTGAAGTGCAGTGGTGTGATCATGGTTCATGGCTCACTGTACCCCTGACCTCCTACTTCCTAGGGCTTGGGTAATCCTTCCACCTCAGCCTCCCGAGTAGCTGGGACTACAGGTGCATGCCACCACGCCCTGCTAATTGCTATGTCTTTTGTAGAGATAGGGCTTCACTATGTTGCCCAGGCTAGTCTTGAACTCCTAAACTCAAGCAGTCTGCCCACCTTGGCCTCCCAAAGTGCTAGGATTACAGGCATGAGCCACCATGCCCAGCCTGCATTTTTATTATTGTTCCAACATTGATGTTTTTATAGTCTAATATAAACAATCTTATCTTCTAGTTTTAATTTACATTTCAGAGGGAAAGGTGCCTGAAGAATTAAGTATATGCAATCCTCAAATTTAAGAGATAAGCATTTTAGAAATTTGAAACATGTGAATTGGTGATTTTAATCTAATTCCCAGTTTTTTTTTTCCCAAGAGGAATGAGGACATCCACTAACAACCCTCTGCCCATTGGAGGCAGCAGGCCAGAGAGAAGGAACTCGGGTAGGTGTTTCCTTCTCCAGCCCACCCAGACACTCTGTGCGTATGTGTTTTTAACTATCTTTTCTGATTGTGTCTCATAAATACATTAGTTGCTGAGATAGTGATCATTTCTTTGGAAGAAAATGCACATCTCATAATGTAAACAGTCTAGTATAAAACCAAAGGTCAGAATCATTGTGATCGATTGTTACAGAATAAAGTGCAAGTCCCTTAAAGAGAAATGGAAGTTGACAGGAAGAATAAGAGAACACAAGGCATCTTGGGGCTCATTTGCTTGTCCTCTGCACTGACACAGACTTGCAGTTATTCCTGCCACGTTGGAAGGTGCACTCACTGCTCATCACCAGAGAAAGCCACTACGGAAGGCAAGCATTTGCAAGTCCATGTTCCATTTGGAATAAGCCCCACATAGAGGCAGATTGCAGGGCCTGAGTCTGTTATACCTGGACCACCCAGGGAGACTGAAGGTGTGGAGTTGTATGCAAATGTTTCACTTCGTTCTGCTTTGACTTACATTGCCTTAAATATAGAAAGAAGAGTCTTGAAATCCAACTGAAACTTGCATGATGTTTCAAGAAGAAAAATTATCGTTTCTAGGAACATAGAATAAGTCCGCATTTGGCTTCTTATGTTTTTCTTAATAAAATGATGTAAAAATTTTCCAGAACAGAGTGAAAAAATATAGATTAAATATAAAAGCCTTCAACAGTTAAGGAACACAAAAATTTGTACCCTCTGAATGAATATTTTAATTACATTACATTTCCTTTTAATATCTTTCCATGGGAAACTCCACATGTATTCAGAAATATACTTTAGTTTAATCATGCAGAATATGAGCCAAAATTCTATTGTCTAGTTTTCCAATTGGTTTGCCATTTACCTCAACCCTATAACATTAGTAACTTACACACATACACACACGCACACACTAAATATGTAAATATATGTCTAGATGTCATATATATGCACCTACACACAAATATATGTAAACATTTATAATATGTATCTGCAGATTCATATATATGTATATGTTTGTAATATTTCCATGACAATTTCAACTTTTATATAACATTATATGTTTGTCTTAGCTCCTAATTCTATTTTAGGTATTTTGAATATAGAGAAAGACACTTCAAATACTTGTAATTTTTCATGGTGCCTAAAATAATGACCTACTAATTTTGCAGTTACCAATTTGAGACTCACTCCATAACTCTAAAACGGTAGTTGGCTAATAGGTTTATGAGACACTTAAAATGGCAGTTGGTTAATAGATTAATGAGATTTAAAAAAAAAATACAAGGATGAAAATGAGTAAGACTGTATCAAAATGTTAGATGTACTAATTTGATTTTATCTGAAAAAGAATCTCTGAAGGATGGAAGAGAAGTGAAGCCCCACAGTGCTCTGAGCAAGTTATATCCCACAGACTAAGTAGTTTTTGGACATTAATGACACCCACCCTTATCCATTAGCCACAGAGTAGGAATAGTGAATCAGATAAAACTTTCTACTTCACCAAGACCAGTCAAATATACAAAGGAATCAGACTCCCAGGAACATGTTTTGGAGATTTATGCACAAAAGAAAAAATATCCAATTTTCAATTAAGACCAATGAGACTCACACATTTTCTATTTTTTGAGAGTCATATAAAAATGAAAATGCCCAACTTAAATTTGGAAAGTGGACATTTTTGCCCAAGTAACATTGGGTGTAATGAGAAAATTGTTCCATTATGAACATGTTCAATTCTTAATATGGATAAATGTTCACATTTATTTTAACATTAAGAAATTATATTAGTTTAGTTTAGGGACTTCAGGATTTAAAATCATGTTTTCTTGGCAGTCCCCTGGCACTCACATCCATGAAATACTTATGGAATTCCTGTCTTGGTGGAGTATAGCTCTAGAGAATGTGAGGTGAGAGAATAGAAGTGATGGCCACTGGGTAGAAGTCTTCAAGAGGAGAGTTCAGAAATGGCACAATTATCAATGATGATGACTCCAGGGTATGACCATGGGGGTTTGCAGCAGAGAAAAGGGGAAGCAAGGGTAATTGGGGATGAGGAAATTTAAAAAACTGAGAAAACCAGGTATTAGAAAGACCATCTATCTACATGGATATTGAGATCACTCAGAAAAGTGACAAAAGTAGGGGTGTAGGAGACAGACCCAAAATTATCAATGATGGCAGAAACAAAGCCATTGGTGACTGAGTGGTAGAGAGGTGTTTTGGGTGGTAAACAACCAAAATTTTCAATTTATCAAAGAATAAATATATATGGCCAATAAATGGCCAATAAACATAAATGACCAAGAAATAAATATAAATATAAACGACCCTTTTGGTAATAATACATAAGACATTTAAAAATTGATAATATGTAGTGTTGGCAATTGCTATGATTTGAATGTGTCTCCCAAAAATCATGTGTTGGAACTTAATCTCGAATGTGACAGTTTCAGAAGGTGGGACCTAGTGGGAGGTGTTTAGATTATGAAGGCTCCACCTTCATAGATGGATTACTGCTGATTTTAAGTGGATTTGAGGCTGTGAGCTCTACTGCTCTCACAAGTGCATGCTGTCTTGCCCTGTCACCTTCTGCCATGGGATGACACAGCAAGAAGGCTCTCACAACATGCAGCCACTTGGTCTTGGACTTCCCAACCTCCAGAACCATAAGCCAAATAAGTTTATTTCCTTTATAAATTACTCAGTCTCAAATATTCAGTTACAGGAGCAGTAACTGGACTAAGTGTAAGAAAATTCAGCATTCCCAAACCCTTCTGGTGAGATTGTAAATTGACACAATTTTTACTAGAACACAGTTTGGAAAAATATTTTAAAAATTGAATTTTAGTCATGATTTGATGTAACTATTCTACCTGTATGGATAATATTATTGAAAAAATTATATTTGTGATTATATCAGAAAAGAGTAAATATTCACAGTGTATTGTTAAGTGTGAGGGAAACATTATCACATAACATACATTTTGTGAGAAAATACGTTTTCGTGAAGAAAAAATGAAATATAATGTTAGATAAATGTGAAATCTTTGGTCGTAAGATTTTGAGTGATTTTTATTTTCTTTCTTTAACTTGTATTTACTTAAAAAAAACTATTTGTGTTACATATTATTATTCCCATTTTACAGACAACTTAGTCCAAGAGATAATAACTAATGTTCCAAGAAAAAACAGCTAATAACTTGTGAAGAGGTAGTTTAAACTCACAAAATTTAGTTTTTCCCAAAAAGAAACAAGGTTTATGTTCACATATCATATATTATGTCAAGTGACAAGAACCAATTATCATAAATACTCCTCCAAAAAAGACAAAAGATATGACAGTTGAAAGATTAGGCCATCATTAATTATAGTCATTAGTTTCAAGAAAAGAGGTCTAGGTGCCTCTTTCAAGGAAGCACTGTAAATAAATAAGGTGTTTCTTAGTTTGGTGATATGAGAAGTTGTAGAAGAGCTGACAAATGGGATAATTGTTATGCAAATTTAGCAAACTGAGTAGAACATCTGTAAGCAGAGTGATGTTTAAAATTGTCCATAGCTTATTCTCAAGATAGTCATCGTAAGTTATGATGCTGAAGTCATAGACCTGGGTTAGGAGAAGAAAGGTTCCACTTGGGTTGTTGTCTTTCCTGTGTATTCACCACCACCCTTTGTTAAGTTTCTTTCTGGCTCCCATATGTCTTTTGCAAATCACATTGTGTTGCTGACTTCTTATTTACCTTAAAGTAAGGGAATCTCTAATTTAAACTGTTTATGAATGACTGCTATCAGCGCTTCCACCATATAAACTTAGATACCTAGAGCTAGCACCTCTCAAGGCTAGGCCATGGCACCCCATAGAGCAGGACTTGATCACCTCTTTTCATACGAAGTCTCTGTCTTCTCTTCTCATTTTGCCCTTTAGTTGCATTGCTATGTTGTTGTCTCTGAGAATTTGAAAACCATCTAGTTTATGTGATAAAAGTAATGATTTCTAATGTATAACTGGGAAGGTTTGGAGGCAGGAATTAGCAAACCATGGTCAATAGGCCAAATACAGCCCACTTATTTTCAATTGCTTGTTTTGTATTTTAAATACGGCAAAATTGAATAGTTGGCCCACAAAGCTAAATATATATATTATCTGATGCTCTGCAGAAAACGTTTGCCAATGCCAGTTCTAGAGGACTATTCTAAAGCACCATTAGAGAATTTAAAAAATATTATTTCTTTCTCTTTCCCAAACTCAGGTATACTCTGTATGATGATGATGATGATGATGATGATGATTATTATTATTTTTGAGAAGGAGTCTCACTCTGTCACCCAGGCTGGAGTACAGTGGTGCGATCTCTGCTCATTGCAACCTGTGCCTCCAGGTTTCAAGCGATTCTCCTGCCTCAGCCTCCCAAGCAGCTGGGACTACAGATGTGCACTGCCACGCCCGGCTAATTTTTGTATTTTTACTAGAGATGGGGTTTCGCCATGTTGGCCAGGCTGGTCTTGAACTCCTGACCTCAGGTGATCCGCCTGCCTCTGCCTCCCAAAGTACTGCAATTACAGGAGTGAGCCACAACACCCAGCCTATTATTTTTATAATTATTATAAGAATGTCCAGTCATCTAATCCATTCCAAGTGAAATCATCTGATTACATTTATTACATAATTATCTTAATTATATTATTTATCTGCTTAAAAATCTTCAGTGGAAATGTATTAACTTTCATGTAAAATCATATTACACCTGGAATTCAAGGTTTACTCCATCTGCTTGTTACTTAAATTTTCAGCCGTGACTTCCACTATTCAAGCCAACTTCTGCTATACACAGTTGCCTTAAGATGACTTCTTTGCCTTGCTTATGTTTGGTCCCTGTTGTATTTTAAATCTGCAAACTTTTCAGCATTTCTCGTTTCAAAAGGTGCAGCTTAATTCCCCTCTGGACTTGGAAAATCACTTCTACTGAGTAGAATGTGGTATAAATGATGCTATGTGACTTTCCAGACTCTGCCATAAAAGGAACATTCCAGGCTATGCCATAAAAGGAAGATTTCCAATCACTCAATCTGCAGAAGCCAGCTGCCATGTCAGGAGGACACTCAAGCAGCCCTGAGATGGATCTGACAGCTCCTGGTAGCACCACCCTGGCTGCTGTGTAGTGAGCAGGCTTGGAAGCTGATCCTCACTCTTAAGTCAAAATTTCTGGTGCACATCCCTGGCTAAAATCTCGACTGGACCTCATGAAAGACCCTGGGCCAGAGAACCACCCAGATCCCAAATTCCTGACCTACAGAAATTGTGGGAAATAATTTTAGGCTACTAAGTGTGGGGGTAATTTGTTATGCACCAATAGATACACCCACTTCACACCACCACCACCTTCATCTCTTCTACCCTTTCCACCCTAACTGGCCTTCCTTGGAGTTGAACAGTTTGAAAGAGTTACTTGACCTCTTTTACCTTAGATTTCTCAAATAAGCATAATAAACTTATCTCTAGGATTGATGAAAGGATTGCATAAAAAAATACAGGGAGAATCACAGTCCCTGATACGTGGTAATGAAACAGAGGACTAGCTGGATTTCCTAGGCTGACTAAGAATCCCTAAGCCTGCTGGGAAGGTGACCGTATCCACCTTTAAACACAGGGCTTGCAACTTAGCTCACATCCAACCAATCAGGTAGTAAAGAGAGCTCACTAAAATGCTAATTAGGCAAAAACAGGAGGTAAAGAAATAGCCAATCATCTATCGCCTAAGAGCACAGTGGGAGGGACAATGATGGAGATATAAACCCAGGCACTGGAGCCAGCAATGGCAACCACTTTTGGGTCCCCTCTCATTTTATGGGAGTTCTGTTTTCACTCTATTAAATCTTGCAAATGCACACTCTTCTTGTCTGTGTTTGTTACGGCTCGAGCTGAGCTTTCCCTTGCCATCCGCCATTGCTGTTTGCTGCCGTCGCAGACCTGCTGCTGTCTTCTATCCCTCCAGATCCAACGGGGTGTCCACTGTGCTCCTGATCCAGTGAGGCAACCATTGCCACTCCTGATCGGGCTAAAGGCTTGCCATTGTTCCTACACAGCTAAGTGCGCAGGTTCATCCTAATGGAGCTGAACACTAGTCACTGGGTTCCACAGTTCTCTTCTGTGACCTACGGCTTCTAAAAGAGCTATAACACTCACCTCATGGCCCAAGATTCCATTCCTTGGAATCTGTGAGGCCAAGAACCCCAGGTCAGAGAACACAAGCCTTGCCACCATCTTGGAAGCAGCCCACCGCCATCTTGGAAGTGGCCCACCACCATCTTGGAAGTGGCCCACCACCATCTTGGGAGCTCTGGGAGCAGGGACCCCCCAGTAACAGTAATGCTTATTAAGTGTGGCTAGCTTGAGATTTTAGGACTGACACTGTCATTACAGCTGTGAGTGCTTTCTCCTCTGGGAAGATGCTTGTGGCTTTCTTGTGGTCCTTCTCATTCCGTGACTTATGTTTTGCTGACTGCTCACCTGTTTCTCCCTCTTGCTGGACTATAAACTTCTATCAGATGGGGACACTGTCTTATGCATCTTTCATCCCCAATAGGTCTTTCTTCAGATTGGCACACTCCACTAACACTTGAAGTAAGCAATATGAAATGTTTAAGTAATTTCGTATTGATGTGAAGATCTTTGAGGACAAATGACATGCCCTGAATGACAACACATCCATAGCCCACTCCCCGTGTCCTAGGCAAGCCCAGCTGTTAAGATCCCCTAAAAGTCTGCTCCAGTGATTGACGCTTAGTGTAGATTATGGACACTGTCTCCCACTTGCAGATAGGTATGATAAAATATAAGTTTCAAAATTGTTTTATTTCTGCATGTTTCTTACTGTTTTTCAATTTCTGGACAAAAAAATCAGCATGTCTTCATCATTTCTCAGAACTGGTTGGGAGCTGATAGAGGATATTGCTTCTGCTTGGGAATGTGGGTCTGTGTGCTTAGCTGCCTTACATTTACATTCTCAAACACAGATTTTACAAGGTGCTAATCTTAGGCAGGCAGAATCAACATTCGAATGGTAGTTATTTAGCAAGAAAATGGATCCATTTTTCCTATACTCCATGAAGATGAGCCAAGGTCAATTCACTTTGCCTATTAAGATTTTGAAGATACCTGGTTGGATTACTTTTCACAGTAAAAGGTTATTTTCCACTGGGGTTTAGAAAAGATTTAAAAAATAAAAATAAAAACAAAAACCTTGAAGACTAATGTTAAGCCTTAGGGAAAACAAACTTTTAATGAAACTGTAATTTGCCAAGACTCAGCAAATTGCCTTTGTGAATAACTCACATACTATTAGCATTTAGAAAAGTGGTCCCATTGATGAAGGAAAATTACTGTCAGCTAAACCCATAGTGGGTGATTCCACATGGCATTCCAACCTTTCCAAACAAGTCACACCAGAGTTTTTGAGGGGACCTCTCAGAAGCTTTTGAACCAGAGCAACTCCATTTTGAATAGGAGCTGGGTAAAATGAGGCTGAAACCTGCTGGGCTGCATTCCCAGATGTTAAGGCATTCTAAGTCACAGGATGAAATAGGAAGTTGGCACAAGATACAGGTCTTAAAGACCTTGCTGATAAAGCAAGTTGAAGAAGCCGCCTAAAACCCACCAAAACCAAGATGGTGATGAGAGTATCCTCTGGTTGTCCTCACTGCTACACTCATACCAGCGCCATGGCAGTTTACAAATGCCATGGCAATGTCAGAAAGTTACCCTATATCGTCTAAAAAGGGGAGGCATGAATAGTCCACCCCTTGTTTAGCATATCATCAAGAACCATAAAAATGGGCAACCAGTAACCCTTGGGGTGCTCTGTCTGTGGTGTAGCCATTCTTTTATTCCTTTACTTTCTTAATAAATTTGCTTTCACTTTTCTCTTTGGACTTGCCCTGAATTCTTTTTTGCCCGAGATCCAAGGACCCTCTCTTGGGGTCTTGGTCTGGACCTCTTTCCAGTAACAGACCCACCTGACAATTTTTATGAGAATCAGTGTGGTCCACCATAGATTAATCACAATGCTTTCATGAACCTGTGCTGAGATTTTCTAATAGAGACCTTCAATCTGTGTATTCCTCCATAAGAAGTTTGTAAAGAGGCTTACTGATGTGTACAATCCAACAAGGCAGGGGAGATCATAACTTTTTTTCCATCAAATAACCCCTGGCCCAAGGCTAAGAATATGGGGACACTAGGAATATACTGCTCAGGCTAAACTATGGTATTGAGAAAGCACATTGCCATCCAAGCATACGTAGCAGTTCGGCTTGTGCTGTGTGTAGCCCGGATGTTCATCTCATTCCAGAATTATGCAGGATATTTAGTGGCAGATTTCATCACGCTGTGGTCCTTTCATCATATTTTCAAGGTGCATTTACTTGGGTAGCAATTATGGGATAGAAGCGAAGGAAAAATAGATAGTCATCAGGTTTTCAGATAGGTTGGTTTCAATCAATGCACTGAAGCTGAGGGTTATGAACTTAATCATGTATGGATAAATTGGGAGTCATTTTAAGTGCAATAGCAGAGTAGACATAAGGCTTTCATAGCTGACACCCAGAGCTGGCCTTGCTGCTCTAGTCTGAGTTGAGTGCTACCCTCTGTGTTCCATAAAAGTAAAGAATCTAAAAGGGAGAATGTTATAATACAGTGAGAAACTGTTTGAATATGAGAAGACATGATTCATTGAAGGTAAAATAACAGGATTTGGCAACATCCTGGAGAAAACAAAAATAATCATTGGGATATTTTTGGAAATTTAGTCACTCCAAACTATGTGGAAGATATTACATGAGAGAAATTAGTAAAAATAGCAACATGCTTAACAAGATTTGCTCCTTTGAAAGGTGGGCTGTCCTCACGTTGTTGGAAATGGACATGGAGGAAAGGTCCAGGGAGCGGGGTTTCATGTGGTTGCATGTTATGGAAATCCTGACCACAGTGACTCCTGGGTAACTATCTTCCATCTCACCTATCAGGAAGTCTAGGATAGACACGTCAGGGCTAGGGCAGCAGTGCCATCCTGGAGAAGGCGCTCCTGTGACTTCCCATTCAGGACCTGGTACAAGTTAGCGTTTGTCATCCCTATCACTGTGACAAGGTCACACAGTGACTGCTTCCCCTCCTGATCTCACTTCTCCATTCGAGGGACAATAGAGAAAAAGGAGAAAGGCATCTTTATCAAGAAAGCCAAAGCCTTTCAGAAAACGGTGGGGTTTGGCTGATCTATCGCCTCTGGCTGGGCTGTGTCACATGGCAGTTGCTGTCTACAAAAGAGAAAAATCTGGAAAATGTGAATGCTTTTTGTACACACATTACCATTTAAAACGCACTTGCAGCTCTGGTAATCAGAAGAAGGTAGAATGTGTGTAAAGAAACTGCGGTATCTGCCACACTCATGTGTAGGAATTTCTCATCAGAAGCCCATGAGGTCTCAGTTTGGACCACAGAGAGGTGAACTGAAGACCTCTGCAGGCCTTCTGACCCTGAGCCCCTGTGGTTCCTCAAGTCCCTGCGCCAGTATCACCATGGATTGGTACCACCTTTGGACTCGAGGTAAGCGGTGCACCCGACTTCTGTGTTCACACAACACAATATCACGAGTGGGCATTGTAAAGATTGTGTTACATGCATCAACAACTAAATACACCCTAATTTTAACATTTTATTTTGCCTTTTATTTCGAAAAGTTATGTATTAAATATTATAAATAAAAATATCAATCTGTACTCCTCCCTCAGGAAGGTGGAGTATAACTTCCCACTGTTATGGGCCATACATAGTGAGTTCCTTCCAAAATACGGAAGGAAGTATGGAAAAGGGGAATTCTCCAGTAGAGAAACCTGACAGGCACCATCTTAGTCGGGTGACAAGGTCAATATCATCCGTGGTAAGTCATGTGGACCATAGGTACCTCTCCTGGGATGTGATAAAAATGGCACTTTATCTCTGTGGCCTTCTCAAAAATCCATCACCCCTGTCTGACCAAGAGAAAAAATCATACAAACCAAAACTGAGGGACATTCTCTAAAATACCTGACTAATGCTCCTCAGATACGTCAAACTCATCCAAAACAATGGAAATTTGAGAACTGTCATAGCCAGGAAGGGTCTAAGGAGACTTGGCAGTGACATGTAACGTGGTGTCCTGAATGGGATCCTGGACTAGAAAGCAGACATTAGGGGAACACTAAAGGCAACTGAACAAACTCCCGAGTTTGTGATAATGTGATAACGACAGGTCAGCATTGGCTCACGGACCGTGACAAATGTCTGGTGCTAACGTGAGATGCTACCAATGGAGGAGGCTGGGTGTGGTGCATATGGGAACTCTCTGTACTAGCTTCACTGTCTTACTGTAAATC
Organism: Pan paniscus; assembly: GCF_029289425.2. NCBI lineage: Eukaryota > Metazoa > Chordata > Mammalia > Primates > Hominidae > Pan > Pan paniscus. Next base: position 93,475,950 of record NC_073266.2, on the reverse strand, counting down.
TAAAACTGTTGTAAAATGAAAAGTTGATTTAAAAAAAATCAACCTTTGTGCACATCTCTACTGAAATACATGAATTCAACTTTTTCATTAAGCCTGAAGTTGGCTGAGGAAGGCCACTGCTTCCTATCCTAATACCTTCCCCGCTGGGCTAGAGGAGCCGGCCTCCTTGCAGAGACCTGGCTTTGTTCCAGTAGAGGCTGGCGTGTGGGCAAAGTGTCCAGAGCCTCTCCCCTCCATGGTTGGTCGCTGGGTAATATGTATGTGGATGCTGGTACTCTTCATTTCTGATTAAAACACACACACACACACACACACACACACACACACACACACACACACACACTTGAAGAAAAAGAAGATTAAAAGAAAAAACACCCCAGGGCACCCACAGTTATCTCAATTATTTATGGTATTTTGGAGTTCACCGAAGATCTAGCATTAACAAAAGCAGACTTATGGGTCTGTGTTTCATTTTCCTGGTGCTATTGGGGTAAGCACCACAAGCTACATAAGCATACGATATAAGGAAGTTTTTCTTTCAAATTGTAATCAATACCCATGTGGAAAACAACTGAGGTCCCAGGATTTATATCCAGTTACTTGTTTTTTGTTTGTTTGTTTTGTTTGTTTGTTTTTAATTCAGTGCTTTCCTTTCTTTTATTCAAAAACTAAGATTACCTATGGGAAGGGCATGGCTGCAGCCTCCTGTAAATACCTGAGACCCTCTGTGGCCTTGAGCAAATCACTCAACCTCTCTGGGCCCTGGTTCTCAATCTGCATCCCCACCAGGAAAATTTACCATCCCCACCGCAGGTTTCTAAAAGCTGAAAATGTATGGACTGATAACTGTGAAACAGAAGTCCTCTGAGATTGGTACAATGAGAAAATAACTTAGGCTTTACTATTATGAAGAGATTTCACAACACAATACATGCAAACTGAAGGTATAAATATCTGTGTACACATATACTCTTGCGTTTATGAGAGTTTGTAAAACCAAAGAAGCATTCATTGATTTTTGTCTTATTGTAAAGTAAAAAGTAAGCAATAAAATGCGCCTTGTTCATAAAACACTAAAAATACTCCCCTTACCAGTAAAAACATACTTAACTAGTTACAGCCATTGCTATTTTGCTGGAAATTTGCATATCAACACAGTTCCTGAAGTTTGTCTATGATGATCATCACATTATATGGAGCTTTCTGTGGGAATATTCATTCTGATGGACACAATCTTGGTTTTCTGCTTTTACTTGGCTTCCTAGTGTTTTTTGACTGATGGCAGTGTGGCATATAGAAAAGAATAGGTAATGTGACGGCCAAAGTCAGCTAACTTCTCTGAGCCTCAGTTTCCTTCTCTGTGAAATGTGCAACTGCTTGAATGTCTGAAATCGTGTCAGCAAAAAATCTCTTCCTATGACATTCCACAGGCCCTGAGAAATATCAGCTGTCTTCGCTCTTCAGTGGTGATTTTAAAATTTCAAAATTTATTGTCTGATGCATTTTACTTAATGCATGAGTGTATAAATTAAACTTTGTGTTAATACGTGTTGTACAAGAAAGACATTATAGGTGGCTTTAAGAGCAATTTCCTCACTCTCAGAAGAGTGAGTTGAAGATATAGACCCTAAATGTATTTATGTAATCTCCTCCCATGTACGCTTGTAGCCACACATTGTGTAACTCTCAGGATTCTTTCCATTCTCGAATCCTACGGTAGGTCAGAAAACCAGCAGTATCAGTCACTATTCTAAGGTACAGCTAGGGTATGGCATGCACAGAGAGGAGAGAGCTCATATCTCCTAGCTCAGCACCACGACTCTATGCTTCTTTTTGTAAAATGGTCAAAGCTAAGTTATAATGATTCTCCAGAACTACAGACTATTTTCCCGTTGGAAAGACAGGATTGTGTGAAATTTCTTGTGGAAAGAATTCACTTACTTTCAAAAGATTTTCTTGATCTTTTATAATCATGTGTCATATTATAAAATAAAAGGATTTTTTCACAAATACACATAATTTATATCTTTTCATTATGTTTGTATTTTATTTTATTTATGTATTTATTTATCTTGAGACAGGGTCTTGCTCTGTCCCCTAGACTGAGTGCAGTGATGCAGTTGTGGTTCACTGCAGCCTCCACCTCCCGGTCTCAAGAGATCCTCCCACTTCAGCCTCCCAAGTAACTGGGATTACAGCACATTCCACCACACCCAGCTAATTTTCGTGCTTTTTGTAGAGATGGGGTTTTGCCATGCTGCCCAGGCTGATCTCGAACTCCTGGGCTCAAGATGTCTTCCCATCTCAGCCTCCCAAAGTGTTAGGATTACAGTCATGAGCTACTGCACCCAGTCGGACTTATGTGTGTATTTTAATGTTAATATAATTCAGAAAAATGAGAAAGGCCATTCTTTTTATAGCTTTTCCCAAATCAACATACATATGAAAATAAAAACTGGTCTGCTCAATGAACTTAAAGGTATTTTAAAAGTAAACGTACACTTGGGCTTGCTATGATCGTATCATTGTTAATTCCTGTTGATCTGATTTTATAGTGATTTATTTAGATTTTCTGCAAGAGACTCAAATATCAAATGTCCAGCAAATTGCACTTAGATGGAACTAGAAAATTCTAATGTATTTTAAACAGTTGTTAAATTACCTGCATTGGCTTATCTCATCTTTGAAATTTGCTGATCCTGCTTCTGAATACTGATCATGGTTCTAGCTTTTTATTTATACTGTTTAATCTTAGATCTGCACATTAATTATAGTTATGCAGTGCAACATAACTTCTTGTAAGCTTAATTGTGTTTTGAACCAATGGGAAAAGGTACTGACTTCCTACGTAGCTGATACACAGCCTATAGCCTCCAAGCACTGAGAAAATGTATTTGGCAGAACTGCAGATACAGCAGATACTTATCAAATTGTGTAAGAAGTGCTCTTTCTAAATGGAAGACAGCTGTATTCAAAATGCATAAATGTGAGTAAAAATGTATACTTGCTATCAACACACGTACTTATTGAGCAAGCAAGATAAAATACTACATATTAAGTGTGAAATCCCTACCTCACATCCTTCTAACTTGAACATACAGAATCTACAGGCATATTTATTACCTATTATAATAAAGAGCTTATTTAGATAGAGTTAAGAGAAGTAATTAATAAAAGTGAACATATTCTGCAGAATAAAATATCAACTTGATTGTCCAGAGTTTGTTAAGAGAAGACTTCCATAGCTTAATATAGTTGCTAGGGTATTTTGTCTTTTCTGAACAATCTTGTAGGTGTCTGAAAGAAGGTGCTTTTCCTTTCTATATTATAAAGATATGTTTACTGTAAACAGAAGTATAGAATTAACCTTGTGGAAATTATAACAGGTGGGGCAATAAGAATGTGTCAGCCTCCCAATACAAGAGCAACTGCACAATGTAAGAGCCTTCTGCCTTCTAATGCATGTGAAAGGTCATAATGATAGAAGACGCTTATTCAGAAAACTTTAGGAACACTAGTTTAATAAATGCATAAAAATAGTTTTTATTTTCTCTTAAACCAAAAAAAATCATTTTTATTGGTCTAAGGACATACTAGTTTTCATCTAGATCTATATATTATTTATATTTGGATGGCATAACATTCAAGATGTGGTAAGTGAGCCTAACTTGAAGCTAACATTTGACACAAACGTTTTCTATTTTTCTTTGTGTCTGTGTGTGTGTGCGCGTGTATGTATACATATAACATAAATTATTGTTTTCTCTATTTATCATCCTTCTCAACCACCCGAAATGAATATTTTAAAATATTTAAACTATAGTCATAACATCTCCCATCCACCCCACACGAATACCACCAACAAATTAATGAAGGAAGAAAGACAATCAGTGTGGATATTGAGCACTTCATTTAAAAAAGTTCCTGTTCCATTTGGATTCACTAAGGTCGTGACTGATTTAAAAAATACCTCACCATCTTTCATAATATAAATATAGAAATTTTAGCTGACAATTTTGTTCAGATAATTCGTTACAACCATAAAATAGTGATTCCTGGTAAAAGGAAAGAAAAAAGCCCTCATCATTACCTTAACCAAAATAAATAGTTTATGAATAGCTTCTATGAATCATTTTACTAAATTTCAGCATTTTAGGATCCTAAGAGCACTTGCTGTGGGTGATGGTTTTCATTTATATGGAAGTCAAATTTTCTTAATTTTACCTTTAAAAAAAAAAACTATGTTCAAATATCTAAGCAACCTGGGATACAGAACAATGATCAAAAATGACCTTTAGAGGTGGCTTCAAAGTTTAGAATTTTATAAATTTACTTATTTGAATGTTTAAGCTGTATTGTGATACACTCCAAGATAATTATTTTTACTGTATTCAAATGGCCATAGCTAAGTTTTTGAAGACATATAAAACCAAGGGACTTAATATCACTATTCATGATAAAGCCCAATAGAATAGAAATTATTTATTCTGAATACCACACAATTCTTGGTTTGCTGGGATTTTTAAATTTAAATTATTTTCCTTCTTCTAAAGGCATTGACCCTCAAATAGTCATTTGAACAGAGGATAATGAGGGTATTCTTTGCAAATCATAAATCAAATACTTTGCTAGTTGATTCTCATCACCACTGTGATAGCTTCGACATCAGTTTATTTGAAAGTATCTAACAGAGTAAATTATATAGTCGCTGTTCTATTTCCTCATTATTGCTTTCCTCTTGGCTACATCTAGTAATTTTTAATTCATATCACTAGAAACTAGGTGCATTCTACATGTTGAAAAATGCTGAAATGCATATATGGCTGCATCTATGCAACAGTCTCATTCTTAATGGTGCTCCAGTCTGGATAGAATGAATGTAAGGCAGTGTCAAAATGGTATTTGTTCCCACTTTGTTGCACACAGTAAAGTTTATTCATTTTATCTTTAATATCTAAGATATCCCTTTGTGTTTGTCACAAATGCACACATACATAACCATTCCCATCCATAAATGGGCTAAAGTCCATGATCAGGAAATTGTAAGATTTCTAAGTTAATTAAATATAATGGTATATTTATTTAGTGTATTGCAGCTGTCCTCATTAGGAGCTATTGGTTCATGGTGCAATGTTTGTTGAACTTGGCCAAAATGATAAATTGGGATTCTTTCTACTCTCATGTCTCCAGAGCTATTTGTTTTTCCTTTAAAAGCTCATTATAATGTTTCCTTAATGTGGATGGTAAAATAAATAAACCTTTAAGTTCAAATATAAGTGTCAACGTGGAACCCAATAATTTGCTGATTGTTGATGAAAATTAAGCAGTCTATAAACTTTTGGCAAAATGAATGCATAAACTAGCTCTACTAGAATGCTGGGCATACTGTAGGAACTCCACACAAGTGCTCCGAATGGATAAATGCATACAATAAATTATCTTCAGTGATGAGACTGATTTTTATAATGAAGATGCCACATCCGCAAATGACACAGTGGACAGCCTTCCATTTAGGAGCATCAACTGGAGAAGCTATAGATGGACTCAGTTTTGGGAATTCCTTCAGCACCTTTATCATTTTCTTGACTCTTCTCAGTAATGGGACATCTTAGCCCTCTAAACATAGGTTTGAGTTTTTGTTTGACACCTGTGTTATCTGCTTATCAAAGCAACACAGCTCAAAAAGGACTTCATGGAAAGTACATGCTCAAGTGAGCTGTAGGCATCTCATAAAAGTGCTAGGTTGTATCAATCTTCAGGACTTTCCATTTATTGCCTGGTCTTGTGATGGAAAGTGATGACTCTTATAATGTCTTACTTTCTTTCATCATATTATAAACAGCTACAGGGAAGAAACCATGTCCTTTTCATGTTTATAATTCCAACAATGCTAAACATAATTCTGTACACCTAGTATGTGCTTAGTAAATGAGTACTGATTAAATAAAAATGCTTTAATAAAGGTGTGTGGAGGGGGTACTGAGAATACTGATGTTTCCATCTGTCTCTTGAATTGAAGTTCTCTTGCTCGGCAGTTCATTCCTGGTTACTTGTTTCTTCACAAAGCACTATTTTATCTGGCTTCCTCTGAAAGACCAGAACAAATGTCAAGACTTTTCTGTTTCTGTTCATCACTCAAAGCACTTGGCACGATCTTCACGGAAACTTTCCTCATGCTCAAGTTTTCTTTCAGAATGTGAGCATCTGTCTCTTGGTCTACACTGAACTCTTCAGCCATCATTCTCACAGTTAATCATGTATTCGAATCAGCCAAATCTCTGACCTTTTCAACATTTTCCTTGGTCCCTACATGATAGGCTGACTGTACCTCACCCAGGATAGCTTCTTACCTGCTCTGAAATCTCCCCGGAAGCCAAAACTTTCTGCTCTTGACATTGTGCCTCTTATCATGTCACCTCTCTCACTTGTGGGCCTCTTTACCTTCCTGAAAATTATATTTTTTGTCTTAAATAATGAGAGGGATTAATACACTGACTTGAAACTCCATACACTGCTATTCTCCCCAGGCGCTAGCACAAAACTGACTTTCTATTAATTAGAGTACTGATGCTTCAAGTCAAAGTTTCCGTAACATACTCTAAAGCCACATCTTTATAAGCTAAACAGTGAAAGCCATTTCATTGTTGATAGTGTCATGTTGCAAATATACACAAATAAAAAGAAGTGTTCTCCTTGGATCTCTCAACAAGAAGAAATGGCCTTTCCTGATGGCCTCCTGATGAATGTTCTATTTTATGTTACCTTTGTTTTGAAACTGTAATGTTTTAGGTTTTCTCTCTCCAGAATGAGAACCCACAGTGTTTTCTGCATTTTAGTGGCACTTTAACATTTCAGGTTTATCTGACCAAAATAAGCTAAAAGTTCTATTTGATAAATCATTGGCCCCTAAACATCTCAAACTTTTTTCATCACTAGATAGTGAATCCTCTTCATTGGTTAGGTAAAATGATTACCGACGTAAGTACTAGACTAGTAGGAAGTTGACATATTCACAGATTACAACTGGGGAGTGCAAAACACAGGATTTTAAAAAACCATATCACTTTATAGATGGGTAACAATTGTGAAATCGTTTAAAAGGAAACGTCTTGTTTGGTAAGTTATATATTGTTCCGTGACTCACAGAATGACTAAGCTGCAGGAGTCTCTGTGGACAAACTAGTCCAATTCTCTCACTTTATGGGTGATGGGAACAGTCTTTGATTAAGTGATCTGCCCAAGGTATACGCCAGGTAGGACAGGACACCGACTAAAGTGAAGATAGCATGGCACTTTGCACAAGTGTTTCCTAACCAAGTGATATTGGTCACTGAACTACATCTTAATTGAGAGTTGCCTCTGCCTTTTAGGAATTTGCAACTTTATACATCAACATAATTATAATAAAAAACCCATACACATTCATTACTTACCTAATCCTTTTAAGTACGTGCTATATGCCATACTCGACAAGATATCTGGCATTTAAAGAAAAGGGTATGTCAATATTTTTCTTCGAGGAACTTGAAGTCCAGTTGGTGAGACCAGCATGTCACAGGTAACCAGAAGCTATTTCAGCAAATGGCTGTAGAGTGGTAGGTGTGGGAGCTGCAGTAAGTAGCAGAGGTGTGCATTTTAGATCACCCACTCAGATGATGGTGGGAGATGCTCATTAAACCAGCTGACCCATGAAGACAGTGTGGATTAGTCAAGCAAAAGCACACAGGAACAAGCTGTCTGTGTGGGTGTTCTGTGTGTCTCTGTCAATTTGTGGGTAGACAAACTATAAGTGGGCGAGATCTAAAGGCAAGTAGCAGCCCTTTTTGAGGCTCTCCAAGTAGACGTATCCTTTTATTTGAGTATCAAGAATCAGACAAGGATTGAAACATGTCAGCCCCTTAGAACAAATACACCTTCTTGTGACCACAGGAAAGCACTTGTGTTTGATTCTGTGTTGCAGAGGTTAAAGGGTGAATAAAAACTAACAAAATAAAAGCTCAGAAGAGTAAGAAAGTGAATATCAATCTGATTATACATATTAGGAAAAACCCAATGAGATAAATAACATTTGGGAGATAAGTGAGGACATTCCCAGTAGAAAAACAGAGTGAAGACAAAGACAGACAGAGAGGCATAAAGTAAGATTGAGGAAGGAGGTCTTGCAGGATGGAGGCATAGAGTGCGGAGTGCAACCATTGTCCAGATTCACTACTCTAATCCTCAGAGACACGAGGCTGCATAAAGAAGCAACAGCCATCGAAGCAGGAAGATAGTCATTAGTAAACTGACCACTTATAATTTAGTTGCCACTGTTTAACTTAATGCTTTATTCATGTCCATTGAGTCAATAGTCAACTCACTCAGTGATTGATAGAGACTCAGACAATACAATATAAAGGAAATATGACTGAATTGTAAAGAGAAATTGCAAAAATTGTAAGATAGAGGTAACTTCCACAAATCCATAAAAGTGATATTGGAGAATGGCTTAAATCTTACTCAAAGACATTTACAAACAGGATCTCACAGCTAACAGTTAATTGTAAATTTAACCCCAGAGAAACTCCATAGCAATGATGATACGATAGGCTCTTATAAAAATATACAAAATTCATATAAGTAATTAAGACAAATCTTTGGGAAAATTATAGAAGGCCTAACATATTTATTTGTAAATATGACCATTGTTTTGATAATACAGCAAAAGTAAACATGAAGAACAGGGATGCTATAGCAACCTATCATAAACATTGGTCTGAACATTTGTACCCTGAAAAAATCATTTTTAATAAAAATTTTTATCTTAAGATTTATTTTTTATTTTTTTAATTGACAAAAAATTTTATGTATTCATCATGTATGAAATGATGTTTTGAAGTATATACACATTGTGGAATAGTTAAATCTAGCTAATAAATGCGTTACCTCACATAGTTATTCGCTGTGCAGTGAGAAGAGTTAACATCAACTCTGTTTGCATTTTCAAGAGCACAATGTTAAATAACGTAAGCCAGGCACAGAAAGACAAACAGGAATTCTTTAAGTTTTATTTCTAACTGAATTTGTGTTACATAGAAGAAGAAAAACCCTTATTTTCACATTTTCTTTTATTTTCCAACTTCTAAGTACATCTCGTTTTCAAAAACTATTTCACATGAAATGTTCTTCTTTGTTTAAGAGGATTCAACTGAAGTGAATGATGGTACCAGTTATTCAGGCATCACATGCTTCTCCAGGCTATTTGGGAGAATTTTAATTTTATTTTAAAAATAAAAGTCATTGTCCCTGCTCTCATGGGAATGCCACACCAGGGGCTTAGACCAAAGTGTAACAAATAGCAAAGAAATAGAAAAATAATCACAAAGCATGATAAAGGCAATAAAAAGAAACAACAGCTTTCTATGAGCAAGAATGGGCGTTCAAGTGCTAGGAAGACAACCCCTCTCTTGGTTCAAGTTCATGGATGGCTACACATTTGCCACACATGAATGAAAGTCCAGATCCCACAGATCGTGCTAGAGGCCCTCCTAGCCCTGACCCCAGCCGGCTTTTAGTCAAATTTTCCTCTCCTCCCGTCTCAAAGGCCAAAGTTCATTCATAAAAGACCGTTGGTCAACATCTCTATGATTTTCCACTCTAATTGTTCCTCATGCCATTGCTCACATTCATCATTTATTCATTTATTCCACAAAGATATCCAACAAATTATTATGAAATACATATGGAGCGACCACCTGTTGCAGGCACCGAGTTAGGCACTAGGGATAGAATTAAGAAAATAAAAGTCATCATCCCTGCTCTCGTGGGAATGCCATACCTGGGGCTGAGACCAAAGTTTAACAAACAGCAAAGAAAGAAAAATAATCACAAAACACGGCAAAGGCAATAAAAAGAAGCAACAGCTTTCTATGAGTGAGAATGAGAGTGTTACTGAGGGTTCTTCAGGTAAAGGGCTGGGAAACCTCTTCAGGTAAAGGGAACGTTTGGCCTGTCTAAGGCTCTGAAGGAAGTTCAGTGTAGGAATCACCCCCAGACCAAGGTGGGGAGAGAGGAGGGCTCGGCCTTGCCTGCCATCTCTGCCCTTTGAAATCTGACTTATCCTTTTCATCTAACTCAAGTACTCCTTTCTGGAATTACATCTTCTTTTTCTCTTGGATCCTATTGTACTTCCTTTTAAACCTTTAAATTCAAGTGATGACATGGATTTCCAAAGTGTGTTCTGGGAAACACTGCTTCCGTGGGGGTAGAGACATTGGTGCACTTCCTGAACGGCAAGCTCTCTGGGAAGAGAAACTGCTATTTCCTGCATTAACACTAAGTTACAGAAGCCTCTTCCCCCCTCTGAAGTAGCTGCAGAAAATTATTCCCCAGCTCCAATTTCTAGGTCAGAATTTACTAACTGTTCCGCCAAACCTGCTCCATCTCATACATTCCTTGTCTTGGTCAATAACTTCTACCCAATTCTCCAGCCAAGACATCTCAATATTCTCCTGGACTCCTTTCTTGTAACTAACAACATCACTTCCAGCTCCCTGTTCACCCCCAACCAACAAGAGGTTCTACCATTATTACCCTCCTTGACCTCTCTCATGTCCAACCCCTCTTGTGCCATTATCACTTTTCCTATGATGTATTGCAACAGGCTCCTATTAGCTTCTCTGCCTCTAGACTTCTCCCGCTGAAATCCGTTCTCCTCTAAGCTTCCAAAGGAATGTGACAATGGTGCCAAGTTGGCCTAACACCACACTGCTGAGTCACCTGTCAAGACCGCCTGCCAGCAATAGCAGCAGCTATCAATGGGGAACATTCCCCCACCCCAGGGGACATTTGGCAATGGGGAGAGGTGTTGCTACTGGCATCTGGTGAGAAGATTCCAGGGACTCTGCCAAACGTCCTACAATGCACAGGACAGCCTCCCACAACAAAGAATGATCTGGCCCAAAGCATCTACAGTCCCTAGGTGGAGAATCCTTGGGCCACAGGGTAAAGTCCCAGCCCCTCTCCCAATGCATAAGACCCTCCATAACCCCACCTTCACCCCCCAGCAGGATTTCCACTCTCCCTTCCCCCTTCCCCCTTAGAATATCAGCCTTGGAGCTCATCCTCTGTGTGGCATCCTATCCTGTATTTCCTACCTGGTATTCCCATTCAGCCCCTCCCCACTGGGACAACACCTACTTAGCCTCCAAGATGAACTTACCTGTCATCTCATCCAGGAAGCCCACCTGCCACCCGGGCTCAGTGAGATGGCCCTTTCTGTGCATACCTGGTGAATGTACAGAGGTGTCTGCCTCACCACATCACCGATGTCTTCTTGCCTGTCTTTTCCGTGACTCCCTCAACTATACTGCCAATGTCTCATATCCAAAGGCCACATTTTGTAGTCATGTCTATGTCCCTGCTGTCTATAATAGTGTCTGCCACTGTGTTGGAATTAAAATGATACTATTAATATGATTCAAACTGAGAGGTAGTTTGCAATTTTAGAGGAAATTCCCTCATACCCAGATGTGGTCAACAGAGAGGCTCCCATAGACGTTAATGCAGTGAGGCCTTGAGCTCTCTGAGCAGTGCCATATGCATAAGGCAAGGTCTATGAAGGGTCTTGGATAACTTGAAGGCTCTGGACACATGGACCTCTGGGCCTCAGTTTCCCCATCTGTAAAATGGGGGTGATGATAATAGTCCACACTTTCTATGGTTGTGATTTTTAACTAAGATGATTGTGTAAATGCTAGCATATGAAAATGGATAAATGCTAACTATGACCCTTTATTATTTTCAGCATCGCTGTTAAACAAAGAGTAACTGTGAATGAATGATTCAGGCATTACCAAACATAAATACAAATTTTACGCTTCCTTTTATTATTTTCCTGTGAGAAGGAAGTGATCCTTTTTAACACATAAATAATTTACATTGAGGCTTAGAGAAAGTGCCTGCGGCACATAATGAAAACCAAACCACCGTGAGCAGGTATGTTTGAAGTCCCCCGTGATGATCGCGTTCACGCTCCTAATGAGTGCCCACCGAGGATGGCAGCCCGGAGTGGAAGGAGCCGTTGAAGTCTGAGTTTTTGCCTTCCCAGGCTCTGTCAGAGCAGCACAGATTTCAAAGTCATTTCTTTTGGTGAGAAAAACAGTGTAGTAAGGAAGGATTCCCATAGGTGACTTTTGAATAACACAGACATCATTCTCCCATTGTCCGTGCTAACACTTTGAAACTTTTAGCATTTTCCCAAAAATATCACTCCCTTTTCCTCCTCTTAAAACAAAGATTAGGGAACCAATTTTAACCCTTTGCACGACTTTGGATCCTTGTGAGGGATGTTAACTCTTAGATCACATGTGCTTTACTCCTTCTGAGACCACTGAGGGATTCACGTTGTTTTCCCAGGTGGTTTTGGAATGCTGGTTGCTTCTTTTTACATTTTCTGCCTCGTCTTCTGTTTTCAGGCTCCCTTCTTGCTGATAGTTGCATGTTTGTTAATGAAAATGACTCCTCCCTCCTTTTAATGTGTTGTTTTTCAGATAATGGGGATGAGACAAAATTTGTTATAACTGTGCATAAAACAAAAGTAAATAAGCTCTACGTGACTGCCATTGGGGCTGACGAATGCAGTGCATGAAACTGATGTGGAGCTCTCAGGGTATCTCTATCAGTAGCTCAGATGAGTTTTGTTTATTTATTAATTCAACAAGTATCCAGTGTAGGCATCATATGCTGAGCGTGTTAATTACCGAGTGAGACTGTATGCTAGTTGTGGCTTCTCCAGGAGCTCCAGGACAAGAGACCACGTTCCTTGGACAGCTGATTCTGGATAGGAGACTCCTCAGGACACTGTGTGGGCTTCTCTAGAATGAATTCTGGAATTCTCGGTTATGTTGAAGTTTGCAATTGTTCCTGAATGCAGGAGAGAAGAGAAGGGTGATACCCTTCAAAGGACCTTAAAAAGATGGGAAGAGAATTTCGTTTATGAGAAGGAAAGGAAAGCAGACAGACATGTACACAAGACACAAGTCCATGTGCTCCTTGAGGCTGTGAACATGGTGTTACAGAAGCAAAGCATATGCCCCGCTTTGGCTAGCACAGGAGACCTCTCCTGGATGAATATTCATTAAACTCATGACAAAGGTATCAAGGACAATTTCTGGGAACACCTTTCTGCATATTTCCAGGACTCAGCATAGTATGTGATCCACTCGCAATCCCACTCTTACATACAAACACCTGTAGGTAAGAAATGTAGATGAAGACTAGCACAGCAATGTTAAATTGGGTGGAAACAAATGGAATTCTCTGCACTTTCATAGTTAAGCCAGCCAGGTCTCCAAAGTCTGTCAGGGCAGGTATTGATGTAGTGGGATTGCCTAGTTTGCCTCCTTCATTGACAAGATGGGGTGGCATGGGGGGAAGAGGATGCACGGCCTTTAGAGTCAGACCAGCTTGGATTTGACTCAAGGCCCACTTTTTTGTTTGTTTGTTTGAGACAGAGTCTCACTCTGTCACCCAGGCTGGAGTGCAGTGGTGTGATCTTGGCTCACTGCAACCCCTGCCTCCCGGGTTCAAGCAATTCTCCTGCCTCAGCCCCCTAAGTAGCTGGATTACAGGCATGTGCCACCATGCCCAGTTAATTTTTGTATTTTTAGTAGAGACAGGGTTTCACCATGTTGGCCAGGCTGGTCTCGAACTCCTGACCTCATGATCTGCCCATCTCAGCCTCCCAAAGTCCTGGGATTACAGACGTGAGCCTCCACACCCATCCAGGTCCACCATTTTTTAACTGAATAACTTAGAGCAAATTCTCAGCCTCTCTGAGTATAAATGCGCATAAAATGCAAATGCTCAAATCAATCTTGTAGTTTTATTGATAGATTAAATACAGGGCAGAGGTAAAGTGCCTGACAAGATTAGGTGTTCAATAAATATTAGTAATTGGTATTATAATATCCTCTCTGGTTTACTATAAAGAAAAACAAAATAGTCAGTAGAGATTTAATACCCATGAGAACAACGGAGAAGAGAGATGTGTAGTCTACTTAATGATGTACTATTTTAATTTCTATCTATCTTCCCAGGACAGCAATTGAAAGAAACATTTATAGGATGTGACATCTATATGTTTGCTCAGTTTGTGCAAAGTAATTAATGTTTTGATCAGGTTCAAAAAATCTTAATTAGGCCTGTGAGCTCTTAGGGAATATACGCATTTTTTAACTGGTCTATTTGGAAGACTAAGGATCAGTTTTCTCTCTGCTGGGTTGCATCCCGTGTGACATACCCCCGGAGTATACTGTGATCCTCAATCCATGTCAGCCAGCCCAAGGTGTCTTGTCTTTGTTTCCCAGAGGAAGAACATGGGAGCACACTTGTGATTCAATGGTAGTGTTTTTTCCTCTTCTGTCTTCATACAAGGGGATTCCTCTGTACCTTAGCTTCATATATGTGGTGTTTCATGTCTGGGTTCTCTATTTTGTGCACACGAGTGTGGCTTAAAACAAAGCAAAATAAGCTTTTGAGTAAGAACTAGAAATTGTTTCTATGTGAGCACATACAGCTGTACAGATGAATTCACTGTTCTTCATTTTTCTTTTTTTGCATGTTTGCTTTGCAACTTGTCAAAGGCATTTGTTCCCAATGAGCCACTAATTTCTATACATGTAGGCCATAGAGTGTAGTGGATAGATCTGGTGTCTTTGACAAGTGACTTAACATCCCAGATATTCTGTTGTTTTATCAACACTATATAAATAAAAACACTCGCCTACCCCATGGGATAGATGAGAATGACTAGTATACTAAATAAATTGTATACTATATTAAAGAATTTTGCCAGTTGTAAACTCACTTCAATTTGGGGTGATCTGTTTGTATTTAATAAAGTCTATAGTAATGTCTCTTTAATAAACTCTATAGTAATACCTAGATTATTACCCCTTGGTTGATAGAAGTTGGCCTTCAAAACTTAGTGGAATATTAAAACTTGGGTTCTGCAAAGAGGAGAGCGATTTTAAAATTTGTGACTTGTCCATTTGCTTACTCTGAAATTAATGAAAGTGAGTAGCGGTTAGTTTACCTAAGTGCATGTTCGTTGACTTGAGTTCTTAGCATATGAAAAATATTATCAGCATAAAGAAAGCTGAGCTTCCTGATGTGAAGTGTACGGCATATGAAAGTCAAACGCCACTCTATTTTACGAGAAGCCTGAATAGCCTATAAGACCATCTCAAAGACACTTATAAAGCAAACTCATGGAAGCCAACTAAGCCTGAGTAATTCAGTGTCCCTGGATAACAAAGGGTCTTGAATGACTTTCTAAATTCAATTGTGTCAGGTCATTTCAAATGGCCCCAAAGTAAGTCTCAGATAATGTGGTTGCTCTGGCTGTGCTAGCAGACATGCAACCTAGAAGCTTGTTATTCATACATGCCACAAATTCATGTTATTTTGTTTTACATTTTATCATATTATAATCCAAATCCTTAATAATATCTAGCATTTATAAGTAATGATTTTTGTCTCCAGATCTTTTTATAAATACTAACTGATTAATCCTCATTGCACCTCTGTGAAAGGGATGTGTAGGTGGTGTCAGAGTTATATTAGGTGCAGGCTAATTCTCATTATTTTGACTTTACTAAATCAGAGGGTTTGGCTCAGGAGGCACATTCAAATTTCTTCCAACATCTTCAACGGCTACACAAAGAAAAGGTGTACAAATTCCACCTCGCTTCGTTAGTGTCCCAAAGTGTGTATTTCTTATCTGTCACTTCTTTTGCCACCTCTGATATGAATCCTAGAGTTCGCATTTTGAGCTGTATTCCAGGCAGGGGAGAGCCACTGCAGCAGAGGTGAGACCAGCCCAGCTGATGGCCTTCGCAGGATGGCGGTGGGGGCAGAGGACTCCACTCTCCCCACCAGACCCTGGCCAGGAGATTTTGTGGCACATGGGGATCTGGCCTCAGAGAGAGCCAAAGGCTTATGTCACTTGAACCTTGAGAGCCCCTGGTCCACAGGTTGCTCCATGGGTAATGAGGTGAAAGCCCTGGGTAACCTGCCCAACACTATGAAGCTGTTTCCCACAGGAAACAGCCTCCAGCCAGAGAGTAGCTTCCAGAGCCACCTCTAATGATGAGCCCAAAGGCAGAAGGCTCTTCCTCCTGGGGAGATGGCGGGGACCCAGAGGCTGTTGTGGATAAGGAAGGCTCCCCGCTAGGCAGTGAAAGGGGGAAGGTGGAGGAGGGAACAGAAATCTATGAGTATTTGAATTTCACCGATAGTGTCCATCCAATGTGCTATAGAAACAATGCGCTATAGAAGCACGCCCTTTCGATTGAGACAGCCTGGGAAACTGGGGCATCGGAAAGAAAATGATGACTCTTCGGCCAAGAGAAGAGTCCAGTGGTCTGTGCTTCTGTGTTTCTAGGCCATGCAGTTTTGTTTTGTGTTTTCGTTTTTTTAAATAGCACAAAACAAATTGGCAAAGCTTGAAAATAGTAAAATGGTCCCCAAACCTTTAAGTACTGGCTCCCTGGTTCCTTCAGCACTTACGTTAGGGGGAAACTGAGGCTGCCTGAGGGGAAAGTCCTGGAAGTATTGTGCAGGGCGGTAGGGGAGGGGGGGCGCGGAGAGAGAAAGAGAGAGAGTGAAAGAGAGAGACCGAGAGAGAAGAGAGGGGAGGGAGAGAGGAAAGAGAAAAGAGAAGAGAAAGAGAGAGAAGTGAGAGAGGAGAGACGGGAGGGAGGGAGAGAGAAGAGAGACAGAAGAGAGAGAGGGAGCCAGCTAGCAACAGAGAACACATCAGAGATTGAGAGGCAAAAAGGATGCAAGAGAAGCTGTGAACTGGGGAAGGTGTATCTAAGTTCATCTGAAGTTCATCTTCTTACCTCGACACTCCAGATTGCATGCTGCCTCACTGGGGAAAGGGCTTTCTGAGATTTTTATTTTTAAATTTGAGACGGGGGTTCTTACTATGTCATCCAGGCTGGTCTCCAACTCCTGGGCTCAAGGGATCCTCCCGCCTCGGCCTCCCAAAGTGCTGGGATTCCAGGCGGGAGCCACCGCGCCCGGTGATTTCTGGGATTTTATAATCCCCATTTCATGTAGACCTTTCGGAGTCAGCTTTATGATGGCTGTAGTCCTGGGATCTCAGGACCTACCCTTACACTAAACACCCTTTGAAAGAATGACTTCTTTGGAACTGGGCGTCAGGTTGGCTCTGGGAGCTGGGAGCTGGGCCATAGGGCAGGCCTGACTGGGTGCTCCCGCTGCGCCTGGGCCTCCGCGCAGGTGCAGGTGGGGCAGGTGGGGCATGAGGCAGGTGGGACGTCCCTGTCGTCCTGCCGGTGGGGCAGGTGGGGTAGGTGGGGCAGGTTGGATAGGTGGGGCAGGTGGGGTAGATGGGGCAGATGGGACAGGTGGGGCAGGTGGGACAGGTGGGGCAGGTGAGGCAGGTGAGGCAGGTGAGGGTGTCCCCGCCGTCCCGCAGGTGGGACAGCTGAGGCAGGTGGGACCTCCTCGCCTTCGCGCAGGTGGGGGAGGCGCTCCCGCTGCAAGAGGTCGCCGTCCCCTTCTGAGGCCTCGCGGCACGGGGCTTCGGGACCCCGCGCTGCTCCGTAGAGCCCGGCATCCCCGCAGGCCGCGCCCACCGCGCTGGCCCTCTTGGTCCTCAGACTCCTCCGGGACGCGGCCCCGTAGGTAACCAGGGAAACGCGTCGCCATGGTAACGCGCGCGCCGCGTCCGGAGCCCCTCCCAACCCGCGGCCTCCTTTGCCGGAGCCCCTGGCAGTCCCGGTCGCCACTACTCGCGCCACCCTCGCGCCCCGCTCCTGCCGAAATGGAGGGGGACCCCGAACCCCAGCGCCGGGCGAGGGTTCGCAGTGACTTAGTCCCCAAGCCGCGCCGCGGGCTCCCGGGCGGTGCTGCAGGCGCTGGATGCGGGCCCGGCGGGCGTGCCAGCCGCGCGGAGCCAAAGCGACCAGATTTGCAAAGGGACCGTCCCACCCTCCCGTCTGTCGGAATCTCTAATTACCTACGTGCATGCATGGCACGGCTGGTGAGCTTCGAGTATTAGATATAGAATCTGAACGTTTCCAACCGCACATTTGGCAAAGCTTCGCGGCCTAACTGGCCTTTCCAGGCTCCTACGGACAGCCCTGGATCTCCTGGGGTCTCCAGGCGTCCCCTCCTGACGGCCGCGGGGGCCAGCGCTGCGCAGAGGAGCGGGCCTGGGCCGGGGTCCGGTTGGGCCTCTGGGGGCTGCTTCTGGAACTCGAATTCCTTAGGCATCAGCCGGGAGTTTGCAGGATAAAATGCAGGCCTCTGAAGAGCCCACTCCCAAGATGCACACCTACATCCGCTCATTGCGCGTAGAAACACGCGTCTCCGTCCGTTTTTCCTCGTCTGTCCCTAAACCCAGCACAGTGAATGCTGGAATGGTGAACGCTGGATGTGTCCACGTCTATCGCGGGATGCGGCTCTTGAGAGACTGACCCCAAATAACCATGGCACGCAGATACATTTCTGAGTAACTCAGATTCTTCTCTTCGTTGGAGAAATTTTCATCCAATTCCTAGGAAACCCTAAACAACTGTAGGCCTGTCCCTTGCCTAACCCTGAGGTCTTGAACCTTTGCCTGCAGAATTGTTGATTCCTTACGCATCACCCTTCATTAAAGAAGACACTTTCTACAGCAAAGGCTGATGCTTATGCACAATACTTTCCAATGTTGTTTTTAAAAAGCAAAAAAATTGATAGGTAAACAAAGTAACAGAGGTGCATATTTCCTGAACCTCAAAAAATAAAAATGAAATCAAGCTGACTGATAATACATTTTCCTGAGCAGTAAATAACTAAGAAATAATTTAGTGCTTTCAATAACTGATATGGGAAATACAAAAGAAGAGTAAACTGATCTCTAATGCAGAGGAGTTTTCTAATTTTCTTAAGACAAAAAAACATGTGATGAATCTGAGAAAAAATATAAAAGAAAGTGTACATAACATGTTCATCTTTGTTTCAACTAGCTACAACAGAGGACCATGCATTTGTATCAACTAAATAAGAATTTTGAACTAAAATCTCAGATATTTTCCAACCCTGACATTATATTATAGGTATGGTTTCTGACATTCCACAAAGCACTTGGATTAACAGCATCAGCTGTCATAGATTAAAAAAAAGTTTTTTTTTTCCTTCTAGAAATGTTTGTCCTAGAAAAGTGATGGTTTTATCTACAGCAGTATCTGAGGGGCGCAGGTGAGTGAAGAGAAGAAAAAGTCAAGCCCTAAGGCCTTACCCATTCCAGAAGCAACTCTGCTCTGCTTCCAATTCTGAGGGGTGGTTGTTGGCCTTGAGGTGGGCTTTACTGCTTTACTGCAGGATGATAGGGCCGGCCATGGAGCATGGGCAGTGATATCAGAAAATCCTGGATTTGAACCTTAGGTCTGCTGTGCACTGGGCAACTTCCATGGCTTCTCTGTTTCCCAATCTACCCTTTCATTCATTTATTTGTCCAGTGATTTATTAATCCTCTCCTGGGTGACAGGATATAGCAGTGAGCCAAACAGACAAAATAACTAGTCTCATGGAGCTTCTATTCTGCTATCAGGAGAAGAACCACAAACAATTAAACTCAAATATACAACATGTCTGGTGTAATTAACGCTATTAAGGAGAATAAAGGCTGGGTGCAGTGGCTTATGCCTGTGATACCAGCACTTTGGGAGGCCAAGGTGGGTGGATCACAAGGTCAGGAGTTTGAGACCAGCCTGGCCAACATGGTGAAAGCCCGACTCTACTAAAAATACAAAAATTAGCCTGGCGTGGTGGCATGCATCTGTAATCCCAGCTACTCAGGAGGCTGAGGCAGGAGAATTGCTTGAACCCGGGAGGCAGAGGTTGCAGTGAGCCAAGATCATGCCATTGCACTCCAGCCTGGGTGACAGAGCGAGAGTCCATCTCAAAAAAAAAAAAAAAAAAAAAAAAGAATAAAAAAGTGTGAGAGAGGGTCGTAAGCAAGGGGGTGATATTTTATTTATCACAAAAGGCTTCTGTAGTAAGGTGACCTAAATAGAGTGAGACCCATCCATTTATCATCCCTATAAAATAAAGATCACTATCGTAACTTACAAGAGGAAGTGAGGAAGAGACACAAGTATGGTGACACCAAGGAAAGACAGTCATGTGACAACGGAGCTGGAGACTGGGGTTACGCATCTACAAACCAGGGAATGCGGTGGATTGCTGGACACCACAGAATGAGGAGAGAGGCACAGGGCAGATACAGCCTCAGACCCACAGAAGAAAACAACCCTGCTGACTCGTTGAGCTCAGCTTTCCAGCCTCCGAGCAGTGAGAGAAGACACTTCTGTTGCTTGAGACACCCGGTTTGTGGTACTTTGTTATGACAGTCCTGGGAAACTAACAGTTCCTTATTTACAGATGAAGAAGCTATGGCTTGGACTTTGTGTAACTTATCCAAGTTTACAGGACTGATGCGGGATAAATAAGGACTAGAATTTCAAGCCATTCTGCCCTGGCACACACATGTCCTCTTCACCTGCTTGTAAGTTGAAAACTACCTAAACTACCATAAACAAAGCACAGATGCCAAAAAGTCTCATCCTATAATTTCCTTTTCATCTTTTCTTAAGCTGTCAGGACTGACGTATAAGTCAAGATTCTCAAGAGAAACAGAACCAATAGAACACGCCTGCATGCACGCACGGAGAGATTTATTAAAAGGAATTTTCTCATGCTATTATGGATACTAAGAAGTCCCTGAGTCTGCCACTTACAAGCTGGAGACTTAGGAGAATGGATAGTGTAAGGTCCAGTCTGTGTGCAGGACAAGACCAATGTCCCAGCTTAAAATAGGCAAGCAAAGAGAGCAAATCCTCTCTTCCTCGGCCTTTCATTCTATTTGGGCCTCCATTGGTTTGAATGGTGCCCATGCACATCGGGGAGAGAAATCTGCTTTACTAAGTCAGCTGATTCATTAGTCGGCTAATCTCATCCAGATACACCTTCACAGACATACCCAGGATAATGTTTAACCAAATATTTGTGCACCCCGTGGCCCAGTCAAGTTGACATATGAAAGTGTCCATCACAGGTCCACCCCTTGTCAACTTGGCACTCATACACCACTCTTTAAACCATACTTACTCTCCAACTAAAGACAATAACAACAATATAATTCCACCTAACATGACACAATTATCCTGCATACAACTGAGATGCACTAACCATTCACCAGAAAGGATGTAAAGTCCTTGAGAGATGTCTACTCTTCTCCTTGATAGCTCATAACTTATATACTGTGATGTAAAATTAGCAATACTCAAGTATTATGATACTAAGTCAATATATATTGTGTTACATGATAGAGGAATAAGAAAGGAAGGAAAGATTTTGCTTAACGTATATTAACATATACATACACATACACACACATACATACACAGATATTTGTAACAAGGAATACTCATGACAACTGAATAATTGAAAATGATGATTTAATTTTAGGAAACCAACTGCACAAGTAGATCCAATGTTTTAATCTATGAAATTAAAGTAAGGATGAGGACACATGCCTGCAAGGGGCAAAAGACATTACAGATATTGGTGCTTGGTTCTGTGGGAGGCTCCTTCAGTCCCTTCAGAATAGAAAGTGTCAAACACAGACATTTAGATGGCAATTGGAAAAATTACTAGATCAATTCAGAGGCTCAGAAAATAAAGAGTATCTGAGCCTTGGGGGTATCCTGTGGTTTGCTGGCAAATGGCACCACTAGTCAGATCACTGCAGACTCAGATGGATCATTGTGCTGATGCCAAGCACATTCCAGGGATGAAGTCTCTCATACCAAAGTGTGCAGGATGATTCTCAGTCTAAGTGTGAAATTGGCCTGAACTTTCTTGCTGAACCGTGCTGTATGTCAGGTTTCTTCAGAGAAACAGAACAACAGGATGTGTGTATACATATGTGTATACATATATATATATACACACACAGAGAGAGAGAAAGGGAGTTGGCTTATGTGATTATGGAAGTGGGCAAGTCCAGGATCAGCAGGGTGAGGCAGTAGGCTGGAGACCCAGGACAGCCAATGGTTTTGTTCCAGACTTGAGACCTGGGAGAACGGATGGTTTAGTTCAAGTACAGAACCAGGAAAATACAAATGTCCTAGTTAGAAAACAGTCAGGCGGGATAAACTTCCTCTTACTTAAGGGGAGGCTGGCCTTTGTGTTCTATTTAGGCCTCCAACTGATTGGATCAGGCCCACCCACACTGGGGAGAGGGGTCTGCTATGTAGAGTCTACCTATTCAAATGCAGATTCTTCCTGTAACACTCAACAGAGTGGTACTTGACCAAATATCTGGACAGTGTGGGCCAGTCAAGTTGACATGAAAAATTCACCATCATATCTGTCTATTGGTAGA
The DNA here is from genome assembly GCF_029289425.2 of Pan paniscus. Classification (NCBI taxonomy): domain Eukaryota; kingdom Metazoa; phylum Chordata; class Mammalia; order Primates; family Hominidae; genus Pan; species Pan paniscus. The sequence goes on along the minus strand of NC_073266.2, from coordinate 93,453,503 downwards.
TGAAGTCTTCATTCCTAAATATTCTACTTTCTCATTACTCTGTGGATTAGGACTCATATTTAGAAGAATTAACTTGCCTCCCTAAATTTTAAAGGAAGGTGTCCACTCTGTAACCAGCTGTGTTATTTCCAATGTTATAGTGTGCCCCTGAGAGTAGTAACTATTTCTTTTTCTTGGTATTTAAGTATGATGTTGGTCTGCTAGACCATTTGTCCCTAAGGCTTGTAGATCATTTGACTTGTTCAGATTTAAATTTTATTTAAATTTTGACTCAAGCCATTATTTCTCCACCAATGTAAGGGTTATAGTCTCTGCAGTTGACCTTAACACTGCAACCTGTGAACCGGTCTCCTTAGCGTGAAATTACATCATGGAGGGGAATCCCCTTTTGTCCATTATCCTGGGCGTTTCAGAGACAGGCCTCTTGAAGAGCCAGGATGCTATAGATCAGGAGGGGTTGGGAGGCTCAAGGGGGGAGAATAATAGTACGAAGGCCACCGTGGCAATTTCTTCTATTCTTAATGCCATAGAAAGAGCACTGTGAAGTATGGGCATGAGGTGTTTCTTCCTGGCACCTTGTCAAAGGAAAATTATTTTATGCAAATGGAAATATTCTGTTCCGAGAAATAATAGATCTATAGTGATTTCATTCTTGTGTTTAACTGGGACAAGGTTTACCTTTAAAAGATGGGTTGGCCCTTACCAGTACTACTTGTTGAATAAAGAAGGAATACCGAGAAGATATTAATTGTACGACATTAAGCTAATAGCCAGCAACCCACATCCCATCCTCAAGAGAGGTCATCAATAAAAATTTGTTAAGGAATAATTGAGTGGGCTGAATTACTTAAAAAGGTATTGAAAATGATAAAATAAAATCAGTGCAGAAGGATAAAAAAAAATGGCACTGATGAAAAAGTGAAATGGTGACCTCGGCCTACCCGTTTTGCTTTCTACTCAAACTGAAAGCTTTTCTACCCAGGAACTTTTTTGCTTTTAATCATAAATGGAAATGTTTTAATTGGCCTCTCTCACTTTGATTCTGAAAGAGTTACCAACAACCAAAGAATAGGAGAAATAAAATGCAAAGATAAATTTATTTTTTTGGCCTTCTTTGTCTTCAATTTCCCCTAATTCTGTTTCCATGTAAAATTATACAAAATATATGGCTTTCTGAAAAGATTTGCTACTGTCTCCTGGGGAGGGGGTTCCCAGCATCAGATTGTAAGGCAAATCCTGGGAGCTGCTGATGGAATGGTGACCCACTGGGCTGAGCCAAGTAGCAGTGTGTCACAACAGTCACTCAAAGTGCCCCCAGCCTTGCTTTTCAACACCCAACTGAAAAGACCTCAGGAATTTAGTATTATGTAACAAATGTTACTGAATGCTTTTTACCTGTGAGGCACTGTGATAAAGTCACAAAACCTAAGACACAATCTTTGCTTTTGCTGCAGCTTGAAGTTCAGCAGCAAAGATAGACAATAGATAACTGTATTATCATGTGGGGGAGGGCACACACAAGGTGCTCTGGAAGCACAGAAAAAGTGAAGCATTCTATTTAGATTCTGAAAGCTTTCCACAGAGAAAATTGTCCTGTCTGCATGCTTCTTTTCGTAACAGCTCAGTATTAATATTTATTCATTCTTGGATACCTTGAATTATGGCCATAGAAAGCAGCTGAAGTATCTTTTAGCCCAAATCCTCAGGAGACTTCTGGCTGGAGAGGCTACACGGACTGCTGTAGACCACACGGCAAATTTCTAGATGAAATTCTACGCATGTACATTATGCTAGGCACCGCATACGCTTGAATCAGAATGCAGCAGGATTATTCTGAATTTTAAACAATTAAAACATTATCTTTTGAGGGGAATTTTTTTTTCTTTTTCTTTTTTTTTTTTTGAGATAGAGTCTCACTCTGTCACCCAGGCTGGAGTGCAGTGGTGCGATCTCAGCTCACTGCAACTTCTGCCTCCTGGGTTCAAGCGATTGTCCTGCCTCGGCCTCCTGAGTAGCCGGGATTAGAGGTGTGTGCCATCATACCTGGCTAATTTTTGTATTTTTAGTAGACACAGGGTTTCACCATGTTGGCCAGGCTGATCTCGAACTCCTGGCCTCAAGTGATCTGCCTGCCTCGGTGAGATTATAGGCATGAGCCACTGCGCCCGGCCAAGGGAAAAAAATCTTTAATTAAACTAAGATATTACTTAAAAACCAACCAGAATTAATAAACCCATTCCAGATTATATTGTCTTTTTAAACTAGAATTAAAATCCATATCAAGGACATTGCCAAACTTTAAAAAAATAATATTCGTATTTCTGAATAAATAGATCTCAAAATGAAACAGAATACCTAAAATCTAATTGCCAATAATTACACACGATTCAGGGAATGATGGTAACTTTTGAAGTAGATATTCTCAAATCAGTGTCTCAGAATGGTTAGTTATCAAATACCTGCTAACACTCCCTAAAAGTCCAGCAAATATGTTATTCTGAATGATTATGATGCTGGGAAAGATATTCTGTAGCTCTTATACCAAAAATGATTTTCTTTGCTGTCAATAATAGGCCTTAATCCAAAAAAAAAAACATAAATTTGCTTTTATTTTAGAAAAAGAAGATAAATTCAATAAAAAGAATCTGTTGTGGTAATAGAGCTTACTACATGCCAGTTCATCCTGTAAGTTGCTTACCCCTATCTATTCACTTAATTTTTACAACACCACGTTGACCTAGTACAATTATCCTCCTATTTTACAGGTGAAGAAACAGAGGCAGAAATGGGCAGATGACTTACTGAAGGCCACGCAGCTGTACACTTGTAGGAAAGATGGGATTTCAATTCAGGCAGTCCTTATTGTTAAACCTACCCTGCACTACCAGACATGGTAAACTAAGTTTTATTCCATATTTATGTTAACAAAAAGGGAAAGATATACTTATTATTTTATGACATGTCTTTTTCACTGTACAATATATAAGGCACATCTTTATTTCCTAACAATTATTATACTTGTATGTGTCATTTTAATGGTTGTGTCATATTCAAATTTTAATTGCTGTGCCACATTTTACTATAGATATTTAACCCATCCTGGCTGTGGAAACTGACCATAAGCAATGTAGTGCTGTATTTCCTGGTACTCGAATCTTTATTCTTCATGACAATTCATGCCCTAGGATAATTTCCTGGAATGGAATTATTGGGTGAAGAGTAACCTGTCTTACATTTGAATACATGTGCCAAATTATGCTCCTTTGTAGGCCTTTGGTTGTCACTAGTGACCTTCTAATTGCTAAATTCATCAACTTCCTTTGAGGTTTCTTCCAACAAGCTTGGAAGTGTGGATAGGTAATCTTCCTCATCAGAAATGTTTCCTCCCGAACTGTCTGTAATCCTGCTTTCCGGGTCATCCTCAAACCTCGCTGCCTGCTCTTAATTGCAGATTGCACTGATAACTCCTACGGCTTAAATGGAGATATGCCTGATATCCTATTCTTGGCTTTCTTCCTCCACCCTCTGTGTGCTTTGCTAAGATGCGTTTACTTACATTTACGTGTCCAACCACCACCATCACGTACAGGGTTCCCAGAGCGACCCCTAGACCTCATCAGATCTACATTTTCCTATTGCATACTAGGCTTCTGAAGCAGCCTTTTGATTTTCAAACATGTATCCTAAACCAATTCAATAGCTTCACTCCAAAACCTTCTTCTCTTTCAAAAAATACTTACGGAGCCTTGTCCTGTAATATACAGCCTTTGAGGTGAAGACACAACATTGGGGAAGATGGGACCATCAGCGCCTCCTCCAATTCATTCAGCCTTCCACATTTTGAATCAGCTTTCACTTACTTTGGACTTCACATTTGCCAACTTCCATTGATTCCATCTCCAAAATATCCTCTTAAACCATCTTCTCTATGTCCGTTGCTGCTGCACTCATCACTCTTCACCTGAAATATTTCCAGAGACTCCTAACTGGTCCCCAGGTTTCCTTTCTCCCATTCACTACTCTTGATGTCCATGGCAAAGACAACCAGAATATTTCATTTTCCCCCACATGCCATGCCCTATTCATTCTAGAAAGCCCAGGTCAGGAGCTGTTCTATCTCTAAGGCTGATCTGTGCTCCTTCCCACAGGACTGCTGCGTTATTTCTCCCTTATTAATGAAGTTCAGTGCGTGGTGGTTCCTTTCATTAGACGTCACATGCATGACATTCAGGAGTGTGCTTCATTTTCCTCCGTGTGGCTCCTGCAGCCTCTGACACTGTGCTTTACCCGTTGTGGTTGTTCAGTAGTCTTTTTGTTTCTTCTTATTTCAGGTAGCTTCAGGGGAGTTTTGGTTAAATAATTTTTTAACAGAGAGAGAGAGATTTATGTCTTGGTATGCATATAGTTAAGATGAGTAAAAGACTACATTCCTAATGTGTGACCATGTGATTTGAAGGTCAGGTAATGCCGTCTGGGTTTACAGGGTGCTGGCAAACCACCAGTCCTTCATAATTAAAAGCATTTTTGAACTTGATACCGTATCAAGATTTTTCCATTAAAAAAGTTTAAACCAGAATTGTATTATTAGGATGGTGCAGAAGTTATTGTGTTTTTTTCTGTTACTTTTAAGGGCAAAAACTTCAATTGCTCATATCCTTTGTAGGGACATGGATGAAATTGGAAACCATCATTCTCAGTAAACTATCGCAAGAACAAAAAACCAAACACCGCATATTCTCACTCATAGGTGGGAATTGAACAATGAGATCACATGGACACAGGAAGGGGAATACCATACTCTGGGGACTGTGGTGGGGAGGGGGGAGGGGGGAGGGATAGCATTGGGAGATATACCTAATGCTAGATGACGAGTTAGTGGGTGCAGCGCACCAGCATGGCACATGTATACATATGTAACTAACCTGCACAATGTGCACATGTACCCTAAAACTTAAAGTATAATTAAAAAAAAAAAAAAAAAACTTCAATTGCTTTTGCACCAAGCTAATAAAATCATAAGGAATGCATTTTTCCACCATAGAGTTACACCTTCAAGGGATTAAAAATTATAATTTGTCATTGACATTGCCTTACACAAGCCTCAGCATTCATGAGCTGCATGGGCCACTGCGGGAGTCTTCCCTGGGTGTCTTCTATTTTCAGTTGCTATGATTCGACAAACTCTAAGCTTCCTTCACTGTAGCACCCCCGCCTTCCTCTTCCATCTGATGGAGTGAGAGAACCAGTGTGGGGATCCTATCCTTCTTCCTCCAGCTCAGCCTGTGCCCTTTGCGTCTTATCCTAACAGAAAGATGGCAAGTGAATCCAGTAGTATTTGGTGGGTAAAGTTATCTTTGAGGAATCAGAATACCCACAGGGATTGCTTTGGCCTGGCCTTTTTTGACCCTACGGCTTATAATAAAACTTCATCTCTTAAACACGCAAAGCTCTGCAACAAGAAATGGAAATGCTGTAAGAACACACATCAGAGGAAGTTTCATTCCCAGATTGTTGAAGGAGAGAGCATCTCTGGGCCCCAAAGAAAGATTCAGTAGGTCACTTACTTTGATCATCTTGAGGGCAAGAACATTGTCTTATACATAATGGGATTCCAGGGACCTTAGGATAGTATCTGGCACCTAATGAAATTCAGAGAGGCTTCCACAGGAACCTGCAGCTTGTATGCTGGTCTTCTAGGCTATGACCACACAGCCGATTCATCAGCAGCTCCTCATTTAGATAAAGACGTGGAGCAGCTGCCGCTGGGTTGACTCTAGAACAGTGGTTCTCCCACCTGAGCGAGCAGCAGACTCAAGCAGAAAACTCATTAAATCTCAGAACACTGGGTCCCACCACCAGAGTTTCAGACTCAGCAGGTTTGAGGTGGGACCTGAGAATGTCCCTTCTAACAAGTCCCTGGCTATGCTGATGAAGCTTGTCGGGGACCACCCAATGAGAACTCGGATTAGTGCTTCTCGAGCTTTCCTGTGCATTTGGGTTGCCTGATGATCTGGTCGAGATGCAGATTCTGAGTCCCAAGGCCTGCAGTGGGGCCTGAGGCTCTGCATTTCCACCAAGCTCCCAGGTGTGCAATGCTGCTGGAGCTGGGCACAGACCATTGTTTGAGAACCAAGGCTCAAGAAGAGTGGCCAACTGAGTGGATGGTCAGAATCACTTGAGAAACGCTGATCAGCACTGAAGTGGGCAGCCCAGACAGGCTGAGCCAACTGCTGAAAGCTACCCCCACCCTGACTGCAGACCATGACCCCACTTTGTGTAGCGCCATCTTTTTTCATGGACAAATGATCTCCGTGGTGGTCACTGGATTCACCGGCGCCTTGCAGCTTCCCTGCAGGTGCCTCTTTCTCAGCCCTGCACTGCGCCTCTCTGGCAGGTGTGCAGTCTCCTGTCACCTGAGCTTCCTAGGGGTGCTCCCTGAGCAAGGTACCCACTCTACATCATCATTCAGTAGGCACAGCTAAGAAGTGGCCATCCAGAAGTAAGATTTCGAGTTATGTTTTCAAGAGCTTTCTGAAGGTAGCAACTGCAGAATTGGCTCGCCTTCTGATCAATTCACAGTTTAAAGACACCTGTATTGCTCGTGCTGATGCATGGCCACCTGTTGTCTTGCGAGCACTGGTTTCTTCGTTTCTGTCTTATTAGACGAGCCAGAGACTGGATGCTCATAAATGACCAAGAGGCTGACATGCATGCCATTGTGATCCAGCAGTTGCAGAAGGCCCAGTGCTGTCACATAGACAGGGAATCGTCCAGGTGGCACACTCTCAGAATCTCGTGGGGCCACAGGATATAAAGCTTCTGTGTTTCCAGAAAGAATAAACAAACAAACGTTGGAGTGGGGTTCACGCTGGCACATTTAGCCACCGGTACTGCAGACTTTTTACTATAACTCTGCAGCCTCCATGCCTGTATATCCTCAAGGTGCCTTCTCTCCTTCAAAAGCTGCATCAGGTGAGGTCTCTCATCCCGACCTTCAACACAGTGCCCCTTGTCACAGCTGAGAGCTCTGAGAAAGTTCCAGGGCTCTCCCTAGCTGGAAATTGGGTGAGCTTTGAGCCCAGAAAATGGTTTTGAAGTGTTCACCTCCTGCACAAAAGGAAGGTCATCGACTGAACTTTTGTGAGCCCCAGAGAAGATGCAGCCCCAGAGAAGATGCAGTGAGGTGCTCCAAGTTCAGAGGGGTCCCCAGCGTGGAATCTTGCTTCCGTCAACCAGGCCCTGCAGAGTCCCGCCCTCATCCGCAGAGTCCCGCCCTCATCCGCAGGGCCTCTTCCTGCAGTGAAATGGGAGCGCTGTGAAGGCGGGGTAAGGAGAATGCGCTGTGGCCCTGGTGCCAGGGACACAGCCTGACTCATGCTCTGCCTGTTTCCTTCTCCTTTGCTTGCATCCTCAGTGATAAATTGGCGCATAACCAGGCTTGGCTTCTGCCTATGCATCCCTTGCACTGGACAAGTTGACACACTGATGTCTTATTGACGCATAGAACCGCGGAGTTTCAGAGGTGGGAAGGACCTCAAGTCATGAAGATTCTGAAGCCCACTCACCTTTGTTAAGCTAAGACAGAGGAGCGAAGTGAAATCACCATGGCGGCCACACTCCTGGCCACACGCTGCCCGCACTCGGGCGAGTGCTGCTGCCACCACGCAGAAAACCCAGCCTCACCTGCGGCCCTGACGCCTGTGTTTTGTCCCTGACTCTGCCCTGACTCTGATCCTGCCTTCTGGGTCACTCAATGTGGATGCAGGGCAAAGTCTTCCAATGTGAACCCCATCCCTCTCCTCAGGTTGGATCTGCTTCTCCGCCTTTGACCTTCCCTGTGCTAAGGCCGGCTCCCCTTCCACCTGCCTCCTGTGGCCCCTGGGCTTCCTGCCCTGAACCTAGAGATGCCTGGCCTCTGCCATGTGCTGTGTCCCCTCACGGGTCAGTCTCCTGCCCCACTCCTGGCCTGTTCTGCTTGCTGGCACCCACGACCCTGACTCTGGTACACTGCCACATGGGACCCTTTGTGAAATATTTGTAAATCTTATTTTGGCTTTCAACTTGGGCCATCAGGAACATCTCTTCCCCCCATGAAACTCCACTCGGGATAATAGGATGTCCTTTGTTGTTTCTTCTGCTGGGGCCATGTTAGCAGGAAAGGGTAGGAAGGGCCGGTGGCCAGATATGATTCCCAGAGATAACTGGAGAAGCAGAAAGCAGTCCCTGGGAGCAGACCTGGGTGCTCTGTGAGGACTCCTTCTGCTGGCTTGTTTTGTTCACTGTTTTCTATTTTTCTCTTGTAGTGCTAAGTTATAGCATACAAGTAGATATTCAAGAATGCTTGATGGATTGCAAAATAAACTATCATAAGTGACAAAGCTGAAAGAATATCGTTTTCAGATACATAGCAGCTCAATTTATACATCAAAGCATGCTATTATGAAGTCAAACAATGGGGAAAAATGTATTTCAAATATGTTAGATCAATCAAATACGGTAGTATAAGACTCTCTACCTGTGAGGAGCTTAAAATATTGTTGAGGAGGTAAGACAGAGTTACAATTAGCAAATGAGATCATAACACATGGTACATGGGTCTATTACAGACTACTCTAACAAAGCCTCCAGAGCAGGGCACCCTTGCACCAGAAGCATGCAGGGGAGCGAGAGGCTTATGTGCTGGGCATCCTTGGGGGCCACAGCTGTGCTGGGACCATTATCTCCTCTATTCCCTTCCGTCAGTCCTTGAGCAGGTTGTTGCTCCGGCTCATGCAGCGAAAGTGACAGAGCCAGACGTTTGGCCTCCACACTTACCACAACCCGAGAACCTAGCCTCGATGAGGAAAAGCCATCCGATGGTAATAAGTAAAAGATGGGTGCCCAGGTGTGGGATTCCCTCCAGCAAAGCACAGGTCATGAACAAGCGGCTCATACCATCAAGAACGTGCCACACAGAAGGCATTCCTTTTTATTTAATTCTGTACTTTTGAATAACTAATTCACTTTCTCTCTCTCAGAAGTGTTTAATTTATGTTAATTCCCAGTGTTGATTTTCTTCCCAAACCTCTCCCTGCTAAATCTTATCGTCTAGGCTTACTGCAACCAATTAAACACTCAATTCTAAAGTAGGCTTTCACCTCTTTGGGTCAGCAGTGGCCTCCACTGGTTTCCATTGAATGGGTTGTTGGCCACGGGGTCCCACTCAATTGTGTGTGAAGTTGGCTTCTTATTGATTCATGTATTTCAACTTCTGGTTGTTGGTAATTCTTTGGTTTTATAGAACACACAGACAAAATTCCAAATGACCTATGCCAAGGGGTTTCTGCAAGGGGTGACTCTGATGTAGGATTTAGGACCTGAAGCCAGGAAGGTTCCTTTTCTGGGGTAGAGTAGGCTGGGTGGTAAGAGACAGGGCTTTCTCACTTGTTAGCATTATAGCTGCTGCAGGTGTACACACGCTGTCATGGAACATAAAAAGCCAAGGCCCCAGCCCTGAAGAGTTTACAACCTAAGTCAGACATAAAGGAAATGGCAGCAGGCCGTAAAAATCCCATTTGTGTAGATATGACTGGCACAGAGGCCTAGAGGCTGCATTGTCGAGGGAAAGTTTCAGGAGAGATTTACAGGCCAGGGGACTACATTTGGTGGGTAAGAAAGTGGGATGCTGCTCAGAGAGGTCTAGAGAGTAGCTGAGAAGGCGTAAGTCAGGGCAGGAATGAGCTCAGGCGATAGACCCAGAATTCAAAAGAAAGGGCTGGATGTGACTTGATGTGACAACCAAATAAATTATTCATCAGCACGTCCACTATAAGATGTTCCTCTTTCAAAATGGGATTTCCCCAAAATGACTTTGCCAAAATGCCTGACCATGGGGACTCCAGCCTGTTTGTCCTAGTTTCATTTGTCCTGCTAAAACATTATATGATGCTGGAAGAGAAATTAGCACTCTGACTTTGTTTCTTTCTTCCTTGTTACCAGGACCGCCAAAACTTGTATTGATGATCTAGCATCCAAAAAAATGAAACAAACACCCTTGGTCCCTCGAGGAGCTAACGGCTGAAGACTCCATGTCTATCGGAACAATCAACACATCCCTTGATTAATATTATAAAACATTCTTCACATGTGCATTGATGCAGTATTTATTTATGTATGTATTTATGTATTTATTTTGATACAGGGTCTCAATCTATCACCCAGGCTGGAGTGTGGTGGCATGAACATGGCTCAGTGCAACCTCAACCTCCCAGGCTCAAGTGAACCTCCCACCTAAGCCTCTCGAGTAGCTGAGACTACAGGCACACGCCACCACACCCGGCTAATTAATTTTTTTTTTTTTTTTTGTAGAGATGGGGTTTTGCCAGGTTGTCCTGGACTCAAGTGATCCTCCTGCCTTGGCCTCCCAAAGTGTGGGAATTACAGGTGTGGGCCATGTTGCCCAGTCCGGTCATTATTTTTGAGTCATTGGAGTTACTGGCCGAGAAGAATGTTGAGTGGTCTGTAATGAGGAAGTAAGACAGAGATGCAACATAAGGAAAATTCCATCTCTACACATGCCTCCCGTGCAAGGTGCTCAGGACAGGAAGAGTGTTGGACGTTTTGTGGGGTTGGCAGACTTCCTCTGAGAACACCCTACACCCAAGACGGAGAAAACAGCTCCCTGTGCTTGGAGAGCCTCTGAGGTTAATGCTGCTTCACTCACACCAGACCCCCTGGCCCCACCAATCAGGGGACTGTATTGAGCATTGACAATATCTATTACATTTTCTTCTTATAATGAAAGCAGCAGAAACCCACCTTAGAAGAGGTGAAAATTAAAGGGGAAAACCAACTAAATCCCAGCACTCAGGAATAAGGACCGTTAACATTTAAGTGCATCACACTTCTATGCAAGCTTCTGTATTTTTTTTGAGCTAATATACTATCAGCGTTGAAATTCCTTTCACCATCTGGTTTTTAATGACTGCACTGTGTCCTTTTGATTTATTAAAAGAAAGAAAAATCAATATACATGCAGTTTGTAATTACCAAAAAAAAAAAAAAAAAAAAAGCAAACCTCTCCCGTGGTCTTCAGATACCTTCGACTCCCTTCGACTCCCTCCGTGTTCATGAAGGGCAGTTTTCTTCAGGTGTCTGGAGCGCCCTGGCCGGGAAGTCTCAGCACCTTCCTCTGCTGGAGGCTGACCCTGTATCCCTCAGCATCTGTGCCTTCCAGGCTGGCTGCTGTGGGGACTCACAGGTGCCTATGAGCAAGGCCAGCCCCACCTTTGTATCCTGGGCTGAATGACAAGATGGGAAGGCTGTGGGATGGAAATTCTATGTGGGCCAGTGGAAGACACGCCTTTGCCCTTCCCTTCCTTCTCTGCTTCTTCCTCTCCCCTCCAAACTTGGGACCACCCTCTCTTGACAAGTCTAGGGCTAAATTGAGAAGTGAGGCCTGAGGGCAGTGGGGGCTGCAGAAACCCTGACCTTGTGGTCTAAGAGTGGAGAGAAGGCAGGTTTCTTCCAGGACTGCAGGTTAGCAGCATGGTAGGAGGCCTAGACAGGCACTTTTGAAAAATCTTTCCATATGAAAAAAATTCTTGAAACGTCTCCACTTTTTCTTAAGAGTTTATTACTGCCTGTCCCGTTTTGGGGTGATACGTTTTCACTTCTATTGAATTCTGTGGCTATGGATTTTTTTTTCTGAGTTAAAAGAATGTCTTCGTTTCCGTTCTCTACAATTTTGCCCTGTCTTAGGATATCTTCAGTCTTGGCTGAGCTTCATGTTTGGTGAAATCTTTATAGACACTTCAGGGCTCCATTTTCTTCAAAATTTCAATATTTGGAGAACACATGACTCCGTGTTTACACCTAATGCTGGAGTTAAGTTTGCTTTCCTGTCCGTACAAGAATGGGCTAAACAATCAACATCCCATTGTCTCACATCTCAAGAGATTTTATTCCAATTAAATGCATCTTAGCCATACCTTCAACTTGTTGAAATTTATTTCTCTGAAATGTATTTTCCTTTTCTTTACTAATGTCTTTCAAATTGTGAATTTAATTTTCTCTTGATAACCTCTAACATGATTTGCATACTGGCCACTAATTCTTCTTTGAAAAACAAATAGACAGAGGATCAAATCCAAAGAGTTCTCTGTCTTTTCTCATAAGAAACTGTTCACCAAACTACTTCAAGAAACTGTTTGACAATCTGTGGTTCCCCATTTGGTGTTTCATTTCTGTTAGTCGACCTTATTTTTACCAACAATCTTTTTCTATAAAGGGCAAGGTGGTAAACATTTCAGTCTTTCTGGGTTGTATGATTTCTGTCACAACGATTCACTTCTGCCACCTTAATATGAAGTAGCCATAAACAGTATGTAAAGGAATGAGGGTATCTGTGTTCCAATAAAACTTTATTTATAAAACCAGGCAGTAGGCCAGATTTGGCCCATATGCCTAGCATGCTGACCCATCTTCAAACCAATAGATGTTCATATGAATAACCAGAGGAAGTATTTTACTTTAGTCTGGTCTTATTGAGGTGTACAGAGTCCTAAAACATTAGAAACAACCAAACTCCATCATTGTAGAAGTGCTTTACCTGAGCATGAATTACCCATGCCGGCATGGGTTGTAAGTGATGCAGCTGGACTCCAACCTGCGTCTCATCTCAAGCAACTTAGTGAACTCAGTCTGCTATGTGTCTCTATTTGTAATAAATTTAGGAGTAGCTAAGAATCATGAACTTATTATAGATTCTATTATAACTCCTACTTTTTCTCTTATCTTTTCCAGTTTTTTCTGGTCCAGTAGCTTCTTTCCATTTTTCAGGTGTTGAAGGAAGTGATACTTTGCTTTGCTTTATAATATTAATTGTAATTATTTAATAATAACAATATTTACTAGGTTTGCTTTGAGCTCTCATTTTGTTTCAGGCATTAACCTGTAAAACTTGGCTCTAATTCTTATAATGATTCTACAAAGTAGGCAAAATTAGTTTTTTGTTTTTGGTTTTTTTCCCCAAATAGGAACACTGACATTCAGAGAACTTAGTTTCTATCTTGAAATCACACAGCTTTGTACATGGCAACTTCCACACATGCTTTTTTCCATGCCCATTGTTTTAAAATTCTTGAAGGAATAGGCTACTTTTTCAGTCCTATCAGTCATATCGCCATCTCTCACTTTTCAGATCAAGTTAGAGCAGTGATCCTGAGTTAAGCTCCTCAGTTCCTATTCCTTATTTTTCAGGTCTATAAAACCAAGCCATGGAATACAGCCCATCTACAAATACTGAAGTGATGCTGTTGATGTGGATATTTATGGAAAATAGATATTAGATGATAAAAGGACACCTAAGCAGCTGCTGAGTGGCGAGCCCAATAGAAGAGCTGCAAACAGGGTGGAGTGAAAGAATCCCTCCCGGGACTGTTGAAGAACAGCTTCCCATGGAACGCAGCATGATTGGGCACTGCTGGGACCAGCCAGGCACAGAGCAATCAGAACTGGGTGGTTCTTTCAGTGCAGAAGAAGCCAGCAGACATGAATCTAAGAGATAGAAATGTCAAAAGTTACAAGCAGTACAAATAGTGGCTGTAGTTGTCGACCAAGGAAAAGTCTTGACTTGTGTTAATGTGGAAAGAATTCCGAGCACCAAATATGCAGACATGGATTAAACCAAGCTAAGCTAACACAGAACAGTAGCAGCCACAGAAAAACACCTTCAGGTGCATCCTTATTGATCAGGAAGGACTATGGTATTAACACTCTGGAATTACTGAGTGGCATTAGACTTCCTTGTTCCCCAAAGATTTACCTTTTAGCTGAGGAGGCAGGGCATATATCCAAGCTCCTTAGAATTCTATAGCTGTATTTCCAGAAAGATGGCTCTCCTCTTATGCCTTTGACTATGTGTCTGTTTCTAATCTCAATAAAGGGTTTTCTTTCTTTCTTGTTTTTTTTAAATTTCATTTTATTTATTTACTTATTTATTTTGAGATGGAGTTTTGCTCTTGTTGCCCAGGCTGGAGTATAATGGTGCAATCTTTGCTCACTGCAACCTCCGCCTCCCAGGTTCAAGCAATTCTCCTGCCTCAGCCTCCCTAATAGCTGGGATTACAGACACCCGCCATGATGCCCAGCTAATTTTTGCATTTTTAGTAGAGACACGGTTTCACCATGTTGGTGAGGCTGGTCTCGAACTCCTGACCTCAGGTGATCCACCTGCCTCGGGCTTACCAAAGTGCTGGGATTATGGGCGTGAGCCACTGCACCCGGCTTTTTCTTTTTTTTTTTTTTTTGCTAGAATTGAAGTTTGGTAATTTCTCTGGATGTTGGATTTCTTTGTCAGTTGGACCCTTTTACTCCATGCCAGACGAAGAGGGTCCTTGACTTTATCCAGTCTGTCTTTGAAGAGCATTTCTTACCATCACAGCAGGTAAGAAAACTGTGAGTGAAGGAGAGTTGGAACTGTGAATTTTGTCAATGCTGAGTCACTCTATTTGCATCATAGAACACAGTGGGTGGCTAATAATTGCAACGTGAAAGAAGAAAACCTAACATATTAGACAGGCAGTGTGCATACCTGACCCAAAGCTCCCACGACGGCCTCCTTTGGGGGAGGCATTGACGTGGCGCCTCGGCCCAGCTGGTTTTCACTGGCGTTAGTTTGAGCCTCTCAGGAAAGACTTTCAACCACTCAAATCAGTTATCGCTTCAGTCCATGTGCTGTTAAAATCCCTCTTATGTTGGCAAAAAAATCTCTGCTCAAGTAAACAGTTACATCACTAATTGCTAAATATGACATTATCAGATTGTTTCGACTTCCTGGGGGTAAAGGTAAAGGAAAAAAGTTAATTATAATTACTTTTGTCTCTAACTAATGGAAAGCAGTGTTAACATCTGTGCGCTGCCTGCTAGAAGGTTGGCAGTAATCCCCCCGTATTAACCAGAGTAGAATAGAATGACCCGATGTGTGGATGACATTGCTGTACCTGAATTTTCCCAGCAGCTAACAAAATAGGTCTCTTTCACTAAAGACTAATTTTCACATTAAAAAAAAAACTTTATTATGGGCCTAGTGCAGTTAAATTGCCTGACACAGTAGGGAATCTATACTTAGGCTGGTCATATTAACCGCTGAGAAAATGCCTCAGGTGATGATCAAGCTGAGTGGTAATTCAGACCCCGGATAATTCTCTTCCAGGAAAATTCCACCAGGTGGCACAAAACGTCTCAGAGTGCCACTGAGCATGCGCTCTCTCTGGACCACAGGGAAGTGGGAAAAAGATACAGAACTGCCAAGGTGATCTCATCATAGGTCTCCACGGTGCTTTCAAAATGCACGTGTCCCTCCTCACCCTCAAGTGCTTCTTAAAAACAAAACATAACTATGTGACAGTGTAAGCTTTCTCTATACATATAGTGAACTTTATCCTTTGAATAATGGAAAGGACTAGCTGGAAAAGGTAAATAAAGCGGTGTGGGAAGAGGGGAAAGAAGAGGAAGGGAGACCTACAGGTGCCAATTCACCAAACTTAAAGGCAGGTTTATTAACCCGGCGGCGGGCAGTTCTCGTGCCGTGGCCTGAGGCTTTAGAAATCTTAATACAAAATGTTTCTGTGAGTTTAAACGCAGGATTATTCACACAACTTGTAAATGTTCTGACATGTTGAGAAACAGTAGTGATTATAAAGATTTGTAAAATTTAACTGAAGCCAAAATGGCCGATAATCAAAAACTAGGGTAAGATTTTATTTATAGTGGAATGAAATAAATTGAGATGGTTTTATTTGCTCTTTATTCTGCTACCACCTCTTAAAATCTAGCCTAATGTTTGCCCAGCATTGGGAGTAAATATGTAGTAGAATGGGGTGTCAATTATATAATTGGATATACATTGCTATAACATGCAATCCCATGAGATTCCTAGACTGGAGGGCCATGGAAGAGTGGTTTGGCTCTAGAACTACGGAGATGGGCCTCGGAGTGACCTATGGGGCTTTTTCAGTTTGCTCCTGCCAGTCCCCAACCTCAGAAGCACTGACTGGATATGTCTATGGAAGGACCAAGCTTATGTATCTTGAAAAACTTCCCAGATGATTTTCATGTGTCTTCTAATTAAGAGACTTAGACTGCAGTGTTTAGTTTCCTTTTATGATAAACAAGGGTGGGTGCCCAAGAGCTCCATTCTAATAGGCTCTTACCAAGAGCCAGAGAAAATTAATAACCGCGCGTTGGTCTTGGAAGTAACCCAGTGAGTGTCTCTTTCTGTACAACTCTTTGCTCCTGCTCTGAAGAAGGAAGACAGCAGAATCATAGGAAGTTCCTGGCATCCTTCAGTGTCACCTGTCTCTAAACATAATGAGGGAATAAGATACGTGTGTACATGTAAATCTAACATAAAAATTGCTCCTAAACTGGACCTTGAACATGTGAATTTAAATATTTTGGGTAACAAGGAAACGAGAGCACAGATGCAGGTACATAAAATTAAATTATGCTGAGAATCAATACTTTGTTCATTTTAACTGAAATGTGGGTGATATGAAGGGAAGTTAAAATGAATCAGGTCTTAAATTTTAGACTAAGATTTTTGAATTGTATTGGGTGTGAAGCCAACAATGTTTCCAATAAAAAATATAACATAATTAGTTGTATGTGTTAGAAATTTAGCTATGGCAGCTGTCTATAAAATGATTTTGAATGAGAAGAGCCTGAATTAAAATTTACCTTTTATTGAGTCCTTTCTGGTGCTAGGCTTAGCAATAGGTACCAATTTATGTTCAGTATTTTACTTAAAACGTATAATAACCTTGTAAAGTAGGTATTATCCTTCCTATTTTTAACCACAAAATTGAGGCTTAGAGAGTTTCTGTATCCTAATTTGCAATTTAATGGGGGTGGAACAGGGATTAGAAGCCAGTTCTTTCTGACTTCAGGATCCGTAAGCATGATGATTATATTGCGTCATCTTGAAATGCATGTAAGGAGACAGTACAAAGGCGATGAACTGTAATAGAAAATAATTTCATGAGAAAATATGATTCCTAGGAAAGTTTAACAGACATATTTTCTTATGAATTAAGTGACAGAAATTATATTGGGAGCAAAAATCAAAAAGTTCTTTTTTGAGATGGAGTCTCACTCTGTTGCCCAGTCTGGGGTACAGTGGCGTGATATCAGCTCACTGCAGCTTCCACCTGCTGGGTTCATGCGATTCTTGTGCCTCAGTCTCCCAAGTAGCTGGACTATAGGCACATATCACCACACAAGGCTAATTTTTGTATTTTAATAGAGACAGGGTTTCACCATGTTGGCCAGGCTTGTCTTGAACTCCTGACCTCAAGTGATCTGCCTGCCTCAGCCTCCCAAAGTGCTGGGATTACAGGTGTGAGCCATCACACCCAGGCAAAAATCAAAGAAATTTTTAAAAATCCAGACTTACATAGGACCAACATTACAAGTAATTTGTCTAGCGCATCTCCTGGCATTGGGTAAAAGCTGTTATACAAACACACTCAAGGATCTTCCATGTTCTTATGCTTCTGTTTGGTCTGGTATCTTGGCTCCTGTTTTTCTTGAACTCCTGAGCTACAAAAGTTACGTTTGGAGAAAGTCTCACTATAATCACCTCTCAATTAAATAATATCATTTAATGTAAGCTCTAATAATACTTGACAAAGGTACTAAAGAAGAAAAGCTATTACATTTACATTTACCTAATACCTCATTTTGAAATTAATGGATATTCAAGTCATTAATTAGGGAGACACTGCGTTGTTACAGAAAGAGATTCTGACCTCTGGTAGAGCATACTGGCCTTGGTTTCCTCATCTGTAGGAAGGGGCTGATCATATTTATTTCACTGGATTTTTCATAGGGATAAATGAGAAAATATACAGTGGAGATGTGCCTGGCATTTGTCAGTATTTGGTCAGGTGTTAGTTTCCTTCTACCTTTACATTTTCTTGTATTGAACACGCATCTCACTCTTCTCTCCATATGTTCTTTCAGCATCTAGAGGTAGGAGCATGGCAGATGTGTGGCATTTTTGTCTTGTTACCTTCATGATTGGTTCATGAATTCATTCGTTCAGTGACGTATACTGGCTAGCTCCTTCACGCAAGGCACTGGGGCTCAGAGATGAAAGGCAGGTCCAGAGGCAGAGCTGGGCACGTGCATTCTGTGTCATGTTAAGAGAGCGGTGAGCCATGGCGAGTGCTGGAGGATGACCTGGCACCATGCACAGGCTCCTGGAAGACACTGTATGAAAGGGGATGTCTGATTTGGGTTTCAAAGAATGTATACGACTTCTTCACAAGAGAAGAAAGAGGCCAAAAATGATATTCCAAATAAAGAAACTTTAATTCTTGAACAAGAACACACATCTTTTCATGAGAAGGGGAACTCTCTGATACACGTTTTGATGCTGACATCCCATGACTCCTCTTTCTCTTGAGTTCCTTCTCAGACTAGCATTGCGCCAACTAAGAAACTCTTGCCATTTAATTAAAGCTCCAGAAACTAACTTCAGTTTACCAGTCTGGCCAACTGCTGTAGATAGCAGCACTTTCTACTCTGCTTTTTTTAAGCAGAGTAATAAAACCCTTTTAGATAGCCAAGGAAACTTCTCTACTTGAACTTTGCTGTTTTTCTTTCGATTTTTCCACCACTGCTCCTGACCCCCACCCAACTCCAACTCAGCATGGAACCTGTTGCAAGATGACCCAAATACCAGAATGGTAATTGAGGTTATATGACCAGTTTCAGTTTTACCATTGCTTTATTTTCTTTCACTTGATTATGTCATGTTGAACGCATTACTGGAAAACCCTTAACTGAAAGCAGGAACAAGAGTTCTCGTGCTCTCACCTCTGAATGATGGAGTGATGAATTGTTTTAAACGCTAAGAGGAGTGTGATGATTTATGCTAATCTCATACCATTGTTACTGACCACTTCAGTTAAGTGAAATAGCTATTGGATACTTGATGGAGATAAGAGTGAGAGTTGTATAGAAAGTCTAGAGTCAATGCCCCTTTTCTTTGCTTTTCAGATATCATTAGATTATTTTATAGTTCTTTTATGTGTTACAGATAGCCTGTTTCTTTATTTCAATGTTTGGGTAAGTATTTTTGTACTTTAGAATCTACAAATAAATTCCACGGGTGTTTCCTTGGGTGTCTTGTAAAATTGCTGTCACCATGTTTCTGATACTACTGAGATAGTATTCAATGTTACCTTCAGGAGCAGTGCTGTACAACGTGCCCTATTTTTATTCACTACTAGGTAGTGAGCTTTTCTAGAGTAGAGTTTGTGTCTTAATCATTCTCACAAGCTCCAAAACCGTTCCGTGCACATGGCATACGTTTACAAAATTCTCAAGGTTCTAAAAATGGAATTCTCTAAAAGTGTGTAGCCTTTATGACTAGGAAAATGCTGCTGCCTCTATTGCCAATTCGGCTCTAGCAAGAAAGAGTTGGGCAGGCTTCTGTCAGTATTTGTATAGGGTTGGTCTATACAGTCAAAGCTGAGCAGATGATTGTATAAATTATCTGGGGAGTTTGGATCCAGCTAAAGAACATTCAAGCAAACAGAAGGTCCATGTAACTGGTACAGTTGGATTCTTAGTTCTTTTAGATTAGAAACATGATGTTTTATTTCCCCAGTGTGCACAAGGACACACGCACATAGACTCACAAAGTTAGAAAGTGGACAATGAATTCACCTTCTCTTCCTGGTATCTATTGTCTCCATGATCCTCTTTCCCAGGATGATTCCTTCAACATAGTTTTTAAAGGGTCCTAAATCTTGTTAAAAGTTCAACATGCAGGTCTAAAAGAATATACAATACAGCACCTATCAGCTCATATATGGTGATAATTTTAAGACTGTCTGGCAGGAAACAGAACATCCAAGGTTGTCCTATTTCCAAAGGATAAGGAGTTATAGCCCTGGTGTGGGTCTTCAGGCCTGGAAAGTCTGTCAATATATTTAGAACTCTTCAAATGGTTAATTAGGAAGATAATTTCATCTGGAGAGAGAACATGAATGAATTGACATCTTTGAAAAACCAGCCAAGACATGGATATATTCATTACTGATTCCTCTCTACTGACATGGTTTATTCCATTTTTAAGTATAAATAGTAATAAAATGCATACTGTGTGGGCTGGATATTTGGGATTCCTTTTCTCTGTCCAATGCCTGAATCCTATTTCATAAGTTGTGATGTTGTACAAAGACAATCTCCTCTTTAGAAGCAGAAAATTATAGACAGTGACTTTCCCAGCCTCCCCTGTCCCTGAGGCTCCAATGTGTAACCTACTCACTGCCAATCAAACTCTCTGATGCCAGACATTGACTCAAGAACTAGAGATCCTAGACAAAGGACACCAGGAGAGGGGGTGCAAGGTCGCGCCACCTGCGCAAAGACCTGTCCAGGCTCATGACTGTGGCTTGCTGGTGCAGTACTGCCAACTGGGGCAATGGAGACGATTAATTAATACAGCAGGCAGCTTATCTGGGGAAGTGTTTCTTAAAACTTAGCCTTGAGCCTCCTTCTCTAGTCTCCCCAATGTTTCCCTGCATCTCCTAATTTCCTTTCAATGAATTTCTTTCTGTTTATGTTAATCTTTTGCTTGCCACTAAGAATCCTAGCTCATCTTCTGTGCCTAGACACTTGAAGAAACCCAGACATTTGGAAAACCCCTCTTGGCCCTTTTGGACTTGACACTCTGGTCATGAAGATAAGACAAGTTCACTGTTAGTGTGATGGTGAATCTGATTATTCCACCAGTAAAACTTATCCGTGCCTGGAGAGAAAACTGCTTGCAGTGGGTCCTCAATGAGGTAGGAAATTCTGCAATTCATCCTTTTAGGTTTGCAAGTTTGGCTCATTACCCAGAAAAAAGACACCTTGCATAAGCTGCACCTTGCGAGAGAGAATGGCCAAGAAGAAAGGTAGAAGGAAATCTCACCTTTTGTCTGAATATATTTGCAGAAGAATGAAATCTGCAGCTGAGTTAGCGTGAAGAGCTTGCCTCCACGTGGGCCTGCGTGGAGTTTATACAGATGGCGCTCCCAGTAGAATTGCACATCCCAGGGAACTTGTGAACCATATGGAGGAGAAAGTTCTCAGTTGAGAGTTCCGCTCCATTATTTCCCACTGGAAGTAGTGCATTGTGATCAAGCTTGAATTATCAGATGCAAGGCAATGGGTATCACAATGTCATATTTGCTAGAGTTTGGAAGCACTTATTCTTAGCTTAATGACCGTAAAGAACACTTGGTTGTTGCATATTCTGAGTTGTGTCACCAGGCACTTCCAAAGGCTCGGGCGCGCAATTGTACAGAGAGCCCTGCTCACAGCAGCACTCTGGAAATAAGGTTGCCTTGTAGTCTCATATGTGTCTGGGCTTCTGAATGCTGTTTCCTCCTGAACCTGGCTTTGTGATGGAACATTAAACTTCAGGGATGGTGGGGCTCAGTGTCCTTGTCTTGCCGGCGCTGGGTTCTGGCAGGCACATGCCACCCTGCGTGACCTCCACTGGCATCTGCGTGAGGCCCTCTGCATGCCTTTGGGTGACTTTATAAACCAATAACAGACAGGACCAAAGACAGAAAATGGGGTGCAGGGAAAGACAGTGAGGGCAGCAATGCCGCTGTTGCATACATTGGGGCACCTGGCATCTATATCACCACCCACAAGATACAGGCTCAGGACCCATCCCCATGGAGAGCAGCAGCCTCCAAATTCCCCCCAAATATCCTGTGTGTGTCTTAGAAAGGTGGACCACTGGCCGGTCATGGTGGCTCACGCCTGTAATCCCTGCACTTTGAGAGGCCAATCACTAGGTCAGGAGTTCGAGACCAGCCTGACCAACATGGTGAAATCCAGTCCCTACTAAAAATACAAAAATTAGCTGGGCGTGGTGGCACGTGCCCCTAATCCCAGCTACTCGGGAGGCTCAGGCAGGAGAATCACTTGAACCTGGGAAGTGGAGGTTGCAGTGAGCTGAGATTGCACCACTGTACTCCAGTCTGGGCGACAGAGTGAGACTCCATCTCAAAAACAACAGCAACAACAGCAATAACAAAAGAAAGGTGGACTACTAGGGTCTGAGAGGGTGGCTTCTCCTGGTGATGTGTTTTGTTTGTGTCGACCCTTGAGCTGAGAGTTCAGAGCTGAGAAGGACAGGATGCTCCGCAGCACAGCACACCACACCAGCTGGCCTGGGCTGAGCAACCAACAAAAGCTGACAAACTCACCTGCCATGTGGATGAGTGACTTCCAAAGCCTTTCGTGCCAAGGAGGGGAGGCTCTGCCAGCAGAGCACCTGGGGCTGATTCCTCTCCCCTGAGTGCCATCCTGGAGGAGGTAACACAGGTCTGCAAAGGTTGAGAGAAAGGGCACAGGCTGACCATGCGCCTGCCTCTTCTGGGACGGACATGTGGCTTCCTCTCCTAGCTGGACCCGCTGGTTCTGAGAGTCCGCCCTCTCTAGGGTGCATCTCACTGTGGTTGAAAAGCTCAAGAACTGGTAAGAAACAGAACTGATTGAGGGCAAGGCCAGTCTGCCAAAGAAGGAGAGAGGGTCAGGCCTTCCCTGAAGAGAGCATGCGTGATTTCTGGTGTCTGGGTAACAAATAGGTTAGCAGATTGCTAATACAAACAGGAAAATTAAAGGGTATTTGGGTTTGAGAGAAAAACATGACAGAAATGACCGAGGTGCAACCTCTTTACACTTTAGGAAGCCTTGTGAAATGAAACAAACCCTGTTGGCTCAGGAAGTCAGCTGAGTTTGGAAGGCTTGCCAATTGTTCAGTTTGTATACATGGTGAGCCATTCTCTGTGCTCCTTTACTTTTTTTTTTTTTTTTTTTTTGAGACAGAGTCTCACCCTGTCACCCAGGCTGGAGTGCAGTGGCACAATCTCAGCTCACTGCAACCTCCGCCTCCCGGGTTCAAGCAATTCTTGTGCATTGGCCTTTGGAGTAGCTGGGATTACAGGTGCGTGCCACCGCATCCAGCTAACTTTTTTGTATTTTTTGGTAGAGATGGAGTTTCACTATGCTGGCCAGGCTGGTCTCGAACTTCTGACCTCAAGTGACTCGCCTGCCTTGGCCTCCCACAATGCTAGGATTACAGGCCTGAGCCATGGTGCCCGGCCTCTTTTACTTTTTAATAAAGCCTTTGTGGAGGGCCCAGCCTGTCTCATCTGCACTGAGGCAAACAAGGGTTTTCAGCCCTTGGCTTCTGAATGCTAGGGCAGAATATTCCAGAACACATCTGAGGCCAGCACAGCGCTCGCAGCAAGAAGAAGGATGAAGATGAAAGGCAGAAGGTAGGATCAAGAGGGCTTCTTTCCACTTGGGGTTAGGGTCTTACTCTAACCAGAAAAGCAAATATTTCTTTCCACAGCATTTGACATTTGGAATTCCTTGAAGGTTGACAGCAGCAGATGCCTTGGCTCTTAGCTAGATTCCCCCACAAAACCACACAAAACCAGATTATAGAACTAGAAAAGAGAAGTATGTGTATAAGGGATAAAAATATTTTAAACACTTTGTGAAGGTATTAGACAAAATAAGCAATATTAGTAGGATGTCTTCATGCAGATTGAACCCAATCCAGATATGAGACTTTAGATATCGCTTGCAAACACCCTTGCTGAGTCTAGACCAGACATAGATGACATATTCTTACCCAGTTATAAAGAAATTACCCCCACAGCTTTAGGCCAAAGTATTGGATATTTGAGACTCTGAAATGATCACCCTGTAAATGATCATAATGCGGGTAATTAAAAACAGATAATTGGATTAAGATTTGAATTACTTTCGATTACCTTACTTTTTCTTGGCATATGTAGTTTTTTTCTTCGCCTTATTTTTCCCTTCTCTGAGTGATCATAATTGAATGCATGTCGCGACTACAAATTTAATTTTGCTGTCAGAGATAGTATTTTAATCTCACATGTTTATTAGAAAATTTCTCTGCACTAACTATGAATTTATCTAAGAAGAGGGACTTGAATCAAATAAATGGACTTGGAACAAAATTAAGATTATGTCTTCATGTGGCATGGAGCCTGCTCTATGGGCTACTACAATGAGCTTTGTTTGCCACAAATGTTATATTTTTATATGTAGGAATTTAATAATAATTAAGGTAAACACACATGTATTAATGCTCATATTAGCTGCTCTCCAGAAGGAGAGATGGTCTGACATCCAGTAGGTTAGAGATGTATGTAACTGGGACAAAGGAAATAGGGGCTGAGTCATTCCTCAATGAATTTGATTAATGTAAATAATTTACCTGGATGCTTCCACTCCTACACCCTACTTATTCCTTAAAATATAGGACGTGTTTTCCTTAAATAGATTTTCCTCCAAGCTCTCTAATTCACAGGAGACTACACAGAGCAGGCAGCCGGTGGAAGGCAGAGAGGAGCTGAGCCTAGGGGAGGAGCCCCAATCCAAATCCATCACTTGCTCCTGCATGAGCTTGGATGTGCTCCATTTCTCTGGGCTTCAGTTTCCTCATTCTAAAATATTCAGAGATTGGACCAAGCCCATTTTACAATTTTTCTGGTCTAATTTTCCATGCATTGTTTCCATTCATTGTTTCTATGAAGAGGAATTTCCTAACAGAAAGAATGTTTATCCATTCCTCTTGAAGGGAAGGTGATATATCTTTAGTCCACATTGGCTGGAAAGTAATCTGCATCATTTCTCAAAAAGTTAAACATGTCTTTGCCACATGATCCAGCAATCCCTTCCTTGGTATTTACCCAAGAGACATGAAAATGCATGTTCTCACAAAACATACAGCTGCTGTATTCATAATTTCACCAAGCAAGAAACCACCCAAATGCCTTTCAGCTGGTGCATGGACAAACAAACTGTGGTATAACCATATGAAGGAATAGCACTCAGCTATGAAAAGGAAGACATCACAGCACACGCAGCATGGATGGATCTCTAGTGAATCACGGGCTAAGTGAAAAAAGCCAGTTTCAAAAGCCTGTGTGCTGGAGGATTCTATTTATACAACATTCTGGAAAATGCAAAGCAATAGGGACAGAAAACAGATCCCTGGCTGTTGGGGCTGGGAGCAGGAGGAGCTATGACTCCCCAGGTGAGGGTACAGAAATGTTCTAGAATGTCCTGATTGTGCTAGTGGATATAGGTCTATGCATTTGTTAACACTCATACATTAATACACTAAAAAAGTGAATTTTACTCTGCAAATTATGCTTCTGTTTTTGTTTTGCTTTGTTTTGAAAAAAGAGCAGCATCAATCTAGGATCTATTACTGAACTATCCTTTTCCTTAGAAAACTCAAACCCCCAAATTTTAAAATATTGTTTTAAAACTAACACAGATGTACAAGCAGCTGGGTTTTTTTTCTATTTTCTTCTCATGGTGGTGCACAGGTTGCAAACGGAAGTCCAAGTTTCTAGGCAATGGATTAAAGTGTTTTGGAATAATGTTGGCCTGACCCAGTGCAAATGTTGTCCACAAATGCATCCCTGCCTTTGAGGATCCTGAATGTTTCTTTCTGCTCCCAGGAAGCAGTTCTCATTTGCACTGACTTCCAGCAACTTCCTCCAGGCGAGCCCCTGGAGGCAGTCACCTGAAGTCGTGTGCCTGCAGGCTCAGGTATGGTTCAGGGCAGCTCTCTCCTGAGTTCTTTTGTGCTTCAAGACATAAGGACCGACAGCATCTGACTTTTAATGCACCTGGCTTTTAAGCCAGACATTGTGCAGCTGGAGGGCTTCTGGTGTTTTAAACCCAGGGATAGTAGGTACTTGTGCTAAAATAATATTTTACACAAATAAGGAATTCCCATTGGATGTTCTGAATTCTAGCCCATGCCGTGAGCACTGTTGAAAACAGTGGCAAATTCCTATGCTTCTACAAGGTAGGTCTCAGAGTAGCGTTTATCCAGTTATTACACCATGGTGTGGTAACACTTGAAACTCGGTCAAGTGGATAAAATATATTTTACAGCTGGTAACTTCATGCTATGAGCAAGGTCCTTATATGTTATCAAATGCACATAATAGCTACATACGTGCATATGTAATATTCATTAGAGAGATTTAGCAGTCATCCAGAGACTATGAGTGTGCTGCACTGTGCTTTCTAGTAGTAGAGATAACTTTGTACCTATTCTCTTGTCTCCTATGTAAGTACATACAATCACGCATGGCTTAGCAACAGCAATATGTTCTGAGAAATGTATTGTCAGATGATTCTGTTGTTGTGTAAGCATCCTAGAGTGCATTTATATAGGCCTAGATGATATAGCCTACTATATACCCAGGCTATATAGCGTAGCCTATTTCTCCTAGGCTACAAACGTGTATAGCATGTTACTCTACTGAATACTGTGAGGAACTGTAACACGATGGTAAGTATTTGTGTATCTAAATATATCTAAACAGAATAGGTAGAATAAAAATATGGTATACAAGATAAAAAAAATAGTGGCCATGTATAGAATACTTACCGTGAATGGAGCTTGCAGGAGTAGCACTCTCTGGGTGAGTCAGTGAGTGAATGGTGAGTGAATGTGAAGGCCTAGGACATTATTCTACACTACTGTAAACTTTATAACACTGGACGCTTAGGCTATACTAATATACACAAACATTTTCTTCAATGATACATTAATATTAGCTTGCTGTAACATTTTTATTTTATAGCCTTTTTTTAAAACTTTTTGAGTCTTTTATAATAATACTTAAAACACAAAATCCACATTAGCCTAGGCCAGCACAGGATCAGGATGATCAATATCGCTGCCTTCCACTTCCACATCTTGTCCCACAGGAAGGTCTTCAGGGCCAATAACATGCCTGGAGCTTTTGTGTCCTGTGATAACAGTGCCTTCTAGAAAACCTCCTGAAAGACTTCCTGAAATTGTTTTAAGTCAGCTTAAAAAAAAAAGTAGAAGGAGTACACCCCAAAATAAAGATTAAAAATATATTATGGTAAACACATAAACCAATAACAAAGTAGTTTATGATTGTTGTCAAGTACAGGCATACCTCATTTTATTGTGCTTCATGGATATTGGGTTTTTTACAAATTGAAGGTTTGTGTCAACCCTGCGTGGAGCAAGTCTGTTGGTTTCATTTTTTCAACAGCACATGCTTACTTCATGCCTCTGTGCCATATTTGGTAATTCTCAAAATATTTCAGAAATTTCCATCATTATTATATCTGTTGTGGATACCTGTGATCAGTGATCTTTGATGTCACTATTACAATTGTCTTGGAGTACCACGAACCGGGCCCGTAGAAGACGGTAAACTTAATGGATAATTGTTGTGTGTGTTCTCACTGCTCCACCTGCTGGCCCACCCTCTCCTTGGACCTCCCTATTCCCCAAGATGCAACAAGATTGAATTTAGGCCAATTAATGCCTCTATAATGACCTCCAAGGGTTCAAATAAGAGGAAGTGTTGCACAACTCTCACTTTAAAATAAAAGCTGGGAATGATGATGCTTGGTGAGGAAAGCATGTGGAAAGCTGAGAGAGGCTGAAACCCGGGCCTCGGGTGCACACAAATAAAAAGTTCTTGTAATGCCAGCTACTCGGGAGGCTGAGGCAGGAGAATTGCTTGAATCTGGGAGGCGGTGCTTGCAGTGGGCAGAGATCATGCCTCTGCACTCCAGCCTGGGCGACAGAGCAAGACTCTCTCTGAAAAAAAGAAAAAAGTTCTTGAAGGAAAGTAAAAGTGCTACTCCAGTGAACACATGAATGCTAAGAAAGCAAAACAGCCTTATTACAGATATGGAGGAAGTTTGAGTGATCTGGATAGAAGATCAAACCAGTCACAACATTCCCTTAAGCCAAAGCCTAATCCAGAGCAAAGCCCTAACTCTCTTCGATTCTGTGAAGCCTGAGAGAGGTGAGGACGCTGCAGAAGAAACTTTGGAAACCAGCAGAGGTTGGTTCATGAGGTCGATGGAGAAGAGCCACCTCCATAACATAAAAATGCAAGATGAAGCAGCAAGTGCTGATGGAGAAGCTGCAGCAAGTTCTCCAGAAGATCTCACTAAGAACATTGACAAAGGTCATTCCACTAAACAATAGCTTTTTCAGTGTAGACAAAACAGCTTTGTATTGAAAGAAGATGCCATGTAGGACTTTCATAGCCAGAGAGGAGAAGTCAGTGTCGGCTTCAAAGCTTCAAAGGATAGGATGACTCTTTTATTAGGAGATACTGCAGCTGGTGACCTTAAGTTGAAGCCAATGGTCATTTATCATTTTGAAAATCCTAGAACCCTTCAGAATGATGCTAAATCTATCCTTCCTGTGCTCTAGAAATGGGTTAACAAAGCCTGGATGACAGTACTTCTGTTTACACTAGAGTTTAGTTTATACTGTACAGTATAGTGAATATTTTAAACCCATTGTTGAGATTTACTGCTCATTGACAATGCACCTGGTCACCCAAGAGCTCTGATGGAGATGTACAAGATGAATGTTGTTTTCATGCCTGCTAGCACAACATTCAGTCTTCAGCCCATAGATCAAGGAGTAATTTTGGCTTTTAGGTCTTACTATTTAAGAAAGGCACTTTGTAAGGCTATAGCTGCCACAGAGAGTGATTCCTCTGATGGATCTGGGCAAAGTAAATAGAAAACCTTCTGGAAAGGATTCACCATCATAGACATCATTAGGAACATTCATGATTTGTAGGAGGAAGTTAAAATATCAACATTAACCGGAGTTTTGAAGAGGTTGATTCCACCTCTCATGGATGACTTTGAGACATTCAAGACTTCAGTGGAGGAAGTCACTGCAGATGTGGTGGAGAACAAGAATTAGAAGTGGAGCCCGAAGATGTGGCTGAATTTCTGCAATCTCTTGATAAAACCTGAATGGATAAGGAGTTGCTTCTTATAGATGAGCAAGGAAAGTGGTTTCTTGAGATGGAATCTACTCCTTATGAGAATGCTGTGAGCATTTTTGAAATGACAATGAAGGGTTTATGATAGGACATAAACTTAGATGACAAAGTAGCCACAGGGTTTGAGAGGATTGACTCCAATTTTGAAAGAAGTTCTACTGTGGGTAAAATGCTATCAAACAACATTGCGTGCCACAGAGAAGTCTTTCGTGAAAGGAAGAGTCGATTGATGTGGCAAACTTAACTGTTGTCTTATTTAAGACATTGCCACAGCCACCCTGACCTTCAACAACCACTATCCTGATCAGTCAGCAGCCATCAATATTGAGGTAAGACCCTTTATCAGCAAAAGGATTATGGTTTGCTAAAAGCTCAGATGATTGCTAGCAATTTTTAGCAAGAAAACATTTTAAATTAAGGCATGTACATTTTTTAGACATAATGCTATTACACACTTAATAGACTACAGTATAGTTTAAACTTAACTTTTATATGCACTGAGAAATGAAAAATTTGTGGTATTTGCTTTATTGTAGTGGTACGGAACCAAGCCCACAATATCTCCAAGGTGTGCCTGTGTTATGTACTGTGCATAATTATATGTGCTATACTTTTATACGACTGACAGTGCAGTGGGTTTGTTTACAGAAACATCTGCACAGACACAGGATAACTGTATTTTTAACTAGCTGGGTCAGAAGGGAGATGCAATCTGTTGTCATGTAATACCCAAATTCATGTGATTTTGCCTCAGACTCATTGAATCATGGGACTGAAATGTTTGAAGATCAGAGTCCAAATACTCACTCCTAGCAAAATGCACGCCAATTGGTTGTCTAGGTTGGCTACACTATGTCTGGATATGTTTAGTGAGAATAAATTGGTAATTTCCAGAGACAAATCATTTCTTCTTTTCATAGGTTAGCCTAATATAAATTTTGTCCTGATTGAATGTTCAAAGCACCAGTTTCAAAACAATTAGGTTAACCTGGAGCAGTGGTTCAATAAAATTATAATACAGTCTACATGTATTTAGCTATCAAGTAATTTAAATGAGTTTCGAGCAGACTGAAATATCAATCTAAAGTATTCAGATTTTTAGCAATCCATTCTAATGAAGAGTGACTTTCTAAAATTGTTTGTTTTTAAGACAATCTTCCCAAGGCTTTCTACCAATAAAGGGCCAACAAACAAAAAGCTCAAAGTAAACCTGGCAAGGCTATCAAAGAACAAGAGAGAGCACTGGGTGCCAGCATGGAGAGTGGGGACCCCACCTGAGCCCCGCCTCTCTCAAGCTGGCCGGTCGGCCCCTCACTCAGTGGGATGAGCAGTGGGCACAGTCCACCATGGAGTGAGGATAAGTGTCTCATGAGAAAGGGCCTCTTCCTTCCAAGAGCCTCACAGCTAGAGAACTTTCATAAAAGGAAACTCCACACACCCAGGCGAAGCAATACATAGACTGAGTGTATAAAGAAAAGAGTGTATAGGAAATGAAGGTTGTCATTTCCTATGGCAGCCATTGGCCTCCAGACAGCACGTCTTTCCTCCCAAGGTCCAGCTCTACTCGCAAGCCCACTGGACCCCACACTCGTGGCCCCCATCTGGCATAGGAGGAAGCCTATTTGCCACCAAGGTATAGACAGAGCTGTCTTCTAAACTGGGCAAAGTAAAGCCCGAGGAGCAAATCCAGCCCCCTCACTTTTTCAGCTAAGAATGATTTTACAGATGAACATTGGCAATTGATTTGATGATTAAAAACACTAACTTTGAACCTCGACTAAACGAAGGTTATGCTGCAAAAGAAAGACAGTTTTTTCCTGAGCAGTAGAGCGAAAACATTGTACTCAATCCTTGTTCTTGTATTTTTAATTTCATCAAAAGTCTGTGGAAATATGTTTTTTCTTTTGTTATATAAATACAAGGATAATGTCTACAACTTTGCCATTTGGCCTGCAAAATCTGAAATATTTACTCTGCCCTTTACAGAACAAAGCTTGTGGACCCCCGGTCTAAGCAGCATCTGGTCACTCAGCAATATAAGGATCAGTTGACCAGACGCAGAGGAGATTAGTTAGAAGGGAATGAGACGGAGCAAAACAGTGCATGCCTTAATTGCTTATAACAAAAGCATAAGTGAATGCCATTACTGCGATTGGAATTTATCCAGGACGTTAGGATCAACTCAAAATGCCACGAGCTCTTTCATGTCCCTGAGTGCTCCGTTCTTTACTTTTATATCCTTTCCAAAAGACAGAGCTCCTCCATGCCAGGTTATTGGCTGGATATGACAATAGTAAATCTCCCGTGACACTTCCAGCAGCATAAGAAGACAGTTCTCAGAAATGACCGATAATTGACCCTGTGCGACCTGCCTGAGCGTGTGAGGTCTCACTGGCTCTAACATTAAGTATAGAATTATTTCCCAATAGATACTTTGCATGTAATGCTATTCAACTATTCAGAAAATGAACAAAATAGAGTCAAGGAAGAGAATAGACTCCTTTTTATCTCCCGGTGATAAATGAAATTGAGTTTTGACCAGTTGATGGAAAAATTACCTCTTATTTCTAAAATCAATGATGACATAATTAGATTTAGCAAATGGATTTTTTTTAAAAGTGGGGGGAAAAAAAGCCCTTTAAAGTCACCTTAACTATCTTCTATAGTTAAGCTAGGAGAATTCCCTGATCTCAATTTTCCAGGGTTTTGTTCGGTTTTATAAAAGAGTTTAACTTTGTTTTATCGGTATTGCTGCAAAACAAATCACCACAAAATAAATGACCACTTAAAGCTATGGCGATTCCGTATTTCTCAGGCATCCTTGGGTTGACCGGTTCTTGCGGCTTCTGTCAGCTGGTGGCTGGGCTGGGGCTGGGTGGTTGAGCGGGGTTGCTCTCACACCGGTGGAGCCTTAGCAGGGTGGGCCCGGGAGGCTGAGCCTCTCTCCTTACACATGGGATGTTATTGCAGCTTCCACCCAGTGTGCGAGAGGCTGTTCAAGAGCAGAGGCTGCAGGATATCTTGGAAGCAGAGGCTGGGAGTCACTCGGTGTCATTTCTGCTACATTGTGTTGGTCAAAGCTGGTCACAGGGCCAGCAAAGAATCAAGGGGTAGATGAACAGACTCTACATTCTACTGAGAGGAGCTTCAAATAACTTGTGGCCATTTATAACCTCTCACACTTTTATTCTAATTCATTATGATCACGGATCCTGAGATAGTAGGTAATACTCTATAAAAAAGCCGACAGTTCCTTGAAGGACTTGCACGATGCTAATGCAAGCAACTAAGTGGCTTTAGCAGGAAAAGCATCAGAAATAAGACAGAAAACACCATCTTCTATTTAACAAAATTATGGAACAGATTCTTTTAGAATTCTATATGCAATTTGCTCCATTTGCTCAACTTGCTGTGGAAAGAGTTTTATATTGGAAGGGCAAAGGCTCCCCTTCCCAGATCTGCTATTAGCTAGCTGTGCAATACTGGGTTAATTAACTAAACCCTCTTGCCTTTGTTTTTCTCTTCTTTGAAACAGGAATGAGACTAGTGCCTATGTCATAGAGCTCCTGGAGGACAAAGGGAGGCAATAGGTATACTGTGTCCAGCATAGTGCTTGTCACAGAATAGATCCACACTAAATATTAATCAGAATTATTCTCATGTTTCTGTTATCACCATTGATTTGTTGGTACAACTAGCTAAATCAGAAAATCAAGGCTCTTAAATGCCATGATCTTAGAATTTACTTATTCCAGTCTGCTTGATTTTTAAATCTGGTTTTACAATGGTTCTATTGAGTAGCTGGATAGGCTAGGTTACAGGGAGTAGAGAGAAAGACAAACAGCCACAAAATACAGCAAAGTTTGTTTTTTACTCATTAAACATCCAGTGGGGGTGCAGGCAGCTTTCCAAGGCAGCTGCAGTCCATGTAGTGACTCAGAGATCCCGGGTGCACTGGCGGCCTAGACCTACTCACTTAACACAAGCCCTCCTTGGTTGATAGGCCATGGGCAGAGAGAGCAGAGAATCACCAGGTTTTACACTGCTTCAGCCTGGAAGTAACACCATCATCTCAGCTCACATTTCATTGCCTGCAGATAATCTTATGACCCATGTAAGTGTGGGATGGTGGAAAGTATGACTGGGAGAGTGTTCCCAGGGAGGAAAAAGTGAGCCGGATTTAGTGAACACAGGGCACACTCACCTTCATACTAGTGATTCTGCCTGTGCTTTGTCCCACAGTTTCCTGAATTTGCTCTTCTCATTGTCGACAGTTCTGAATGGCAGCCAGTTCTGCTTCATATGGCACATTGGTCTGCAGCATTTCCCTTTGGGGTTATACAGGACGACACTATTCTGTCTCCCATATGAGGTATTCTGGAATGTAAGGAAGACAGAAGGATGTGACAGCCCAGTCGATCGGTGTATTAGTCCATTTTCATGCCGCTAATAAAGGCATACCTGAGACTGGGAAGAAAAAGAGGTTTTAATAGACTTACGGGTCCATGTGGCTGGGGAGGCCATGTAATCGTGGTGGAAGGTGAAAGGCACGTCTTACATGGTGTCAGACCACAGAAGAGAGCTTGCGCAGGGAAACTTCCATTTTTAATACCATCAGCTCTCGTGAGATTTATTCACTATCACGAGAACAGCAAGGGAAATACCTGCCCCTGTGATTCAATTACCTCCCACCAGGTGCCTCCCACACATGTGGGAATTCAAGATGAGATTTGGATGGGGACACAGCTAAACCACATCATTGCACCCCTGGTCCCTCCAAAATCTCATGTTCTCACATTTCAAAACCAATCATGCCTTCCCAACAGTCCTCCAAAGTCCTAACTCATTTCAGCATTAACTTAAAAGTCCACAGTCCAAAGTCCCATCCAAGACAAGGAAAATCCCTTCCTCCTATAACTTGTAAAATCAAAAGCAAGTTAGTTACATCCTAGATACAATGGGGGTGCAGGCATTGGGTAAATACAACCATTCCAAATGGGAGAAATTGGCCAATACAAAGGGGCTACAGGCCCCATGTGAGTCCGAAATCCAGAGAGGCAGTTAAATCTTAGAGCTCTAAAATGATCTCCTTTGACTCCATGTCTCACATCCAGGTCACACTGATGTAAGACATGGGTTCCCATGGTCTTGCATAGCTCTGACCCTGTGGCTTTCCATGGGCTGGTGTTGAGTGTCTGCAACTTTTCCATGCTCACGGAGCAAACTGTTGGTGGATCTACCATTCTGGGCTCTGGAGGACAGTGGCCCTCTTCTCACAGCTCCACTAGGCAGTACCCCAGTAGGGAGTCTGTGTGGGGGCGCCAACCCCACATTTCCCTTCCACACTACCCTAGCAGAGGTTCTCTATGAGGGCCCTTCCCCGGCAGCAAACTTCTGTCTGGACATCCAGGTGTTTTCACACATCTTCTGAAATCTAGATGGAGGTTCCCAAACCTCAATTCTTGACTTCTGTGCATTTGCTGGCTCAACACAATGTGGAAGCTGCCAAGGCTTGAGGCTTGCACCTTCTGAAGCCATGGCCTGAGCTCTACATTGGCCCCCTTTCAGCCATGGCTGGAGTAGCTAGGACAGAGGGCACCAAGTCTCTAGGCTGCTCACAGCACAGGGACCCTAGGTCTGGCCCACAAAACCTCATTTTCCTCCTAGGACTCCCAGTCCATGATGGGAGGGGCCGCCATGAAGACCTCTGATATGCCCTGGAGACATTTTCCCCATTGTCTTTGGGAATAACATTTGGCTCCTCATTATTTATGCAAATGTTTGCAGCAGACTTGGATTTCTTCTCAGAAAATGGGATTTTCTTTTCTATTGCATTGTCATGCCGCAAATTTTCCAAACTTTTATACTCTACTTTCCTTATAAAACTGAATGCCTTTAACAGCACCCAAGTCACCTCTTGAATATTTTGCTGCTTAGAAATGTATTCTGCCAGATTCCTTAAATCATCTCTCTCAAGTTTAAAGTTACACAAATCTCTAGAGCAGGGGAAAAATGCCACCAGTCTCTTTGCTAAAACATAACAAGAGTCGCCTTTGCTCCAGTTCCCAACAAGTTCCTCATCTCCATCTAAGACCACCTCAGCCTGGATTTCATGGTCCATATCATTATCAGCATTTTGGTCAAAGCCATTCAACAAGTCTTTAGAAAGATCCAAACTTTCCCACATTTTCCTGTCTTCTTCTGAGCCCTCCAAAATGTTCCAGCCTCTGCCAGTTACCCAGTTCCAAAGTTGCTTCCACATTTTTGGGTATCTTTTCAGCAGTGCCCCACTCTACTGGTACCTATTTACTGTATTAGTCCATTTTCATGTTGCTGATAAGGACATACCTGAGACTGGGAAGAAAAAGAGGTTTTAATGGACTTACAGTTCCACATGGCTGGGGAGGCCTCACAATCATGGAAGAAGGTGAAAGGCACATTTTACATGGGAGCTGACAGGAGAAGAGAGCTTGTGCAGGGAAACTCCCATTTTTAAAACCACCAGATCTCATGAGACTTATTCACAGCACAGGAACAACCTGCTCCCATGATTCAATTATCTCCCACCAGGTCCCTCCAACAACACATGGGAATTCAAGATGAGATTTGGGTGGGGATGCAGCCAAACCATATCAGTCGGTGATGTATAACATGGCTTACAGGAATCACCATCTGGTCTACAGCAGCCATGGTGCCCACCTCGCTCCAAGTCTTCTTCTCCATAATTTAACCCTCATTTATGACTTCAACTATTGTGAGAGCTCAAGCCAAATATCATAAAAGAAGTATGGATCTCATTACTTTCCTCAAAGGGAGTGTTAAGTTCTAAGTTCTACTCACTATCTGTTGCTACATAACAAAGAACCTCAAATTTAGCAGCTTACAAGGACATCCATTTATTAGCTCACTGTTCTGTAGGTTGAAAATCCAGATAGACTCATCTGCATTCTCTGCTTAGGGTCTCACAAGCCCCAAGTTAAGGTGCCAGCTGGGCTGACCTTTTATCTGGAGGCTCTGAGGGAGATGCTGCTTCCAAGCTTATCCAGGTGGTTGGAAGGATCCAGGTCCTTGCTGCTGTGGGACTGAGGTCTCATTTCTTTGGTGGCTGTTGGCCAAGGCCACCTCTGCTGCTACAGACTGCCACATTTCTTTACTCAAGGTCACCTATGTGTGTTGCCTCCTTCTCATGCTTTCAATCCCGTCAGCCTCTACTTCCACCTCCAGCTGAATAAACTCTGCTGTGAAAGGGCTCACCTGATGGCATGGATCAGGCCCACCGGGATCTTCTGCACATCCACCCTTCACAGCAGTGCCCACAGCAGCGTGTCCTTGAATAACCAGGGGTCAGGGCCTTTGGGACCATCTTTAAAATTCTCACTGCCACTTATGCTAACTATCCTATATCTTAACTTCATAATAACAGTAGCTAGTGCTTACATCGTGCTTACAATGAGCCAGGAACCATTCACAGGAACTCCATGAAGTGAGCTCTGTGTTTCTCATTTGATTAATGAGGAAACTGATGCACAGTGGAGTCCGGTTTTGGCTCAGATCAGACAGCGTCACGTTGCGGAGCAGTCTGGCTCCGCCTCTGTCTTCCTGCCCACACCACACGGGGCTCCTCTCCACTGAGCTCTGGGCACAGCCTGTGTGCTGACGCCGGGGGAATCCACCTTAGCTTTTCTCTACACCATACTCTCTCCAAACCCACCTTCCATCTGGATGGGGCCACGGGACAATCAAGATGCAGAAAGGCGTTAGCAGGTGATTGGGTGGTTTCATTCTAACTGGCAGAAGGTGGTGGGAATAGAACAGACTCCATAGATGAAGGATAGGTTTGTCTTCTTGCTTTTTAAATTTTAATTAATGTAATTAGTTTATTTATTTATTTTGAGATGGAGTCTTAGTCTGTCACCCAGGCTGGAGTGCAGTGACATAATCTTGGCTCACTGCAACCTCCACCTCCCAGGTTCAAGCAATTTTCCTGCCTCAGCCTCCTGGGCAGCTGGGATTACAGGGGTGCACCACCATGCCTGTCTAATTTTTGTATTTTTAGTAGGGTTTCACCCTGTTGGCCAAGCTGATCTCAAACTCCTGACCTCAAGTGATCTGCTCACTTCACCCAGCCAAGAATTTCTTGCTCTTTTTAAATATGAGAACAATTAAAATAGTGCAATCAATGGAAAGATGATGGATAGATGACAGACAGACAAACATGGATGAGAGTTACTGAACATTTCTTCTCTTGTATTTTTCTGAGTCACTCTGAAAATGGAGCAGAGTCAGTGCCAGGGAAGCACTGGGACAAGAGCCTATAAGAGCCTGCTCCCTTTGGCCTTGTGTTTGCTGGAGTCTGTGAGACCCATAGCAAATCCCACTGGGAATTAACTTGTACTAATGCCGTGATGTTTTCCAGAAAGCAATGCTTCAGCCCACGAAGCTGATGAAACAAGAAAGGATCACCTTTTCTCTCAGGCTCCTTTACTGGTTAAAAATAGAAGTGATGTCAGGAGGCCAGGAAGGAACGCTGAGGAGAGAGCCCAGCGCTTTTTGGTTTTGGTTTTGTTTTTTTCTGGGACACTCAAATCCACGATACCAGCCTGAGCAAACCAATAATCAAAACAAATGTGGACATGAGGCATCTTGAAGGGAAACATGCTCTCAGGCCCTGCTTTGGTTGGATTCCGCTATTCCATTAACTGTGCTGCTGTTAATGTTAAGCTGATATAGCTATAATCCTCCTTAAATAGCGTCCTGGAGGCGTCCTGAATCCACAGGCACGCTGAAGGTGCAGTGCTGTCACACATCTGTGCATTTAGGACGTTCACGCAATGAGTCATTTATGAAAAGCCAGTGGATTTGTGAACAAAGAAAGTTCTCATTAAATCTTCACTTTGCTGCTCTGTAGCTGATGGTCAATGCACACTCCTGCTTTTCATCTCATCTATTTTTACTAGGCTTTTGTTGCTTTTATTTGCATTTAACTGAACCCAGAAACTTGACAGCTTGTGACTTAATAAAATAGATTTGGAAACAAGACTTAAATCCATTTCTCTCTCTCTCCTCAAGTTCTAGGACACTTGAAAATGTGCTTATAAAAATGATCATTTGGCTTGGTATTTTGGTCCGCTCCTAGTAAAAAAGTGAATTAATCTTAATAATTGCAAAGAAATCATATATGGAGCAGTCCTCGGAAGAGCAATTACTCAAGGACAGTGGTTTTCATTAAAAAGTTAACATTTATCTTATTACAGTAATTACCTTATTGCAGTAAATTGGTGATATTTTCCTACTCCTTCAATGAGATAGCATAGTAAGATAGGTTCACTGCAGTAAGATGCTTTGGAACTTATTAACGAGAATCATGCGAATTTTTTTAAACTTGATTTTAAAAGGCAAAAACACACTTTATTTTTTCTGTATGTAACAATGTTAAGTTATGAAACTGTCATCAGACATTACCTGTCTTCTAAATGACTATCCTTTGAGGAGAGATATGACCATACCAGTTGTATTTGTTATCAGGTGAAACATTTTCTGGTTTTGACTTCTTACTTTAGGAAAGAAATATCACCTTAAGTGACAGATTTTGTGCCCATCTGCAAAGGCTCACTGAGTTCTAAGATATCTCAGAAATTGCCAAATTCAATGTTACTTATTTTCATGACAAGGCATCTGAAACACAAAGATGTTAATGCACTTATTTAAAATTCCATGGTGAGATCATGGTGAAGTGAAGAGTGGAATCTGTGTCTCCTGGCTCTTAGCGTTCTTTCAATGTGTCCCATTAATAATGTGTGTGTGTGTGTGTGTGTGTAAAACACCTCTATGTTTGTGGCTAAAATAACCACATGGGGGCTGGAAGGGCTTTGATTTCCAGTCTCAAATCATCCCTAAGAGACCACAGTGCATTTTAGCTGGCTCTCCTTGTCTCATTCGCTATGTGACAAATTTGTACAAAGGTTGTTTGCCCCTGATTGGTCCAGCCCGTCTGCATCCCTGGTCCTGAGGCTGCGTACACTGCATTGCCTGTGACTCTCTCTCGCCCATGAAAGGCCTTCCCGTGTGTGCTCACCTCTGTACCAGTGACTCAGCTGCAGTCTTTTTACCTCATCATTGGAGGTGCAGATTTGCACTTAATAACAAGTCTACTTCCTAGTTGATGCTGGTAAGATGTTCTAGACACCCTCAGTGAAGACTGGAAAGTGTCACCAAATTCCAAGGCATGCACCTATGCAACAACGCTGGGTAAATAAAGCAGAATGTCTTTGAGCAACTCCATTCTAGCATCAGTGTTGAGTCTTCCTTGTATGATTCATCTCCAGAGGAGCAATAAATCTTAGCTCCTTCATGACGCTATTCCAGCAAGATGAAACTCCATGCATTTCCTCAGGTGGGTAATATCAGCATCGATGACATAAGTGTCTTCTCTCCATTAGGCCAAGGTGGTCCACTGGTCTACTTGCTCAGAAGCTCCTCATGGGGATGTAGAAAGTCATCTTTCAAGATTGCCAGGCACATGTTCTCATCAGGCTCCTTAACTGCTTTAACAGGATCCTAATTCTCCTGCCAGTGAGGCTGACTAGTAAAGCTTGTGGCTGTGCTCTTATCAGCCACACAGAGTAATCACATATTAGGTATTGCCCAAGAAGCATAACTTCAAACTCGTTGCTGCTATGGGCTCACCAAGAGCCTGGTCTGAAAGACATGTCATCCAAACTTTCTGGTACTTTAAAATCTACTTCTGGATTAATTAGACCAGCAGGGACCCACATACCCCGACCTCATTTTTTTCTGCCCCTGTAGAATTGCTTTAACTGAATAACACGTTGATGTTTTGTCTTCAGATAGCCCTCATCACAGGATGAGACTCGGTGCATTTCCTTAGGCAGGTAATAGCAGCATCTATGACACATGTGTCTTCTTGCCGTTAGGCCAAGGTGGTCTGTCTGCCCTACCTGCTCAGATGCTCCTCATGGGGATGTAGAAAGCCATCTTCCCAGAAAGAACATTCTAAGAAATGTGCCCCGTCAACACATTGTAAGGTGTAATGTTAGGAAGCAACTGAGGCTCATACTGCACAGTGTCTTTTTTCTGTACATGCATGAAAAACAGTTCTCACTCATTGTAGTAGCAGAGATGATTATGCTTCTTACAAGCAAATATTTCTTTTTTAAAAAACACAACGAGTCATGTACGTGGTGACATTCCTTTCTTTGGATTGGCGGCCACCGCACTTACGGCCATATTTGTAGCCAACCCCAAAAGGTGCAGATATCGGGCAGGCTGCGGCACCTCTTGTTACTAATTTTACTTACCCTTATTTTTCTTTC
The DNA here is from genome assembly GCF_029289425.2 of Pan paniscus. Lineage (NCBI taxonomy): Eukaryota > Metazoa > Chordata > Mammalia > Primates > Hominidae > Pan > Pan paniscus. Next base: position 93,413,248 of record NC_073266.2, on the reverse strand, counting down.
CTAGAATTTCCTCACCCACTTATTTTCTGTCACTTTGTTATGTTGTTTATGTTTTTTGTAGGTTGGCTTAGATTCCTTTTGGAAGAAGGCAAATAAAAGAAGAAATAAAGTCACCACAGAAAAATTCCTGCCGATGTGTTGCATATATAGGACATTTAATGTTGGGGGAGAAAACTGCTTAATAAGCCATCTAGACATCTAGAAATATAGATTGAAGTGTGGCTAATTGCCACTCCAAGTGACAGTTTACATCTGGATGAGGCTGGGCGGTGATGACATGAAGGACTAATACACTGTGTTTCATATCACTGGAAATCTGCCATCCTGGAAGGCCCTTCAGGTTGACTTACACGTAGCATATCTAGTTTGTGTTTTCAATGAGTCAACAAACATCAACTAACTCTTTAGGCTCTGAAAAATTTTAGCATATGATGGTCCTGGGGGAGGTTGTCTGAAAGTACCGATACCCTTGTTCTTTCACCTTACAATGAGGGTGGGCTGGGAGAAATCATCCCCTTGCTTTTAATCCAAAGCAGAACTTCAGTGCTCTGTCTGCAAGCAATAACTGGGCAAACACAGAAACCAAAGTAATGCTGTCTCCTTCACCTTCAGTCGAGCCAGGAAGTCAGGTGGATGCAGGCAGCTGAATTCAGTTGTCCTATAGAGCCCTGTGCATCCTCGTGCCAGTAGCCTGAGCACCCACCTCATATTAGCAAGAATCAAGAAAGGGTAAAGAACTGAGTGTCTTTCACAGAATTCCTCTCAGCATTAGCCTCGGCAGTGGGTCTTCATGACCTCCTCATGTGTGTGCTGTTATTACTTTCTTTTCTCTCTTTCTTTTTCTCCCTTCCTTTCTTTTCTCCCTTCTTTTCTTTTCTTTTCTTTCTTTCTTTCTTTCTTTCTTTCTCTCTCTCTCTCTTTCTTTCTCTCTTTCTTTCTTCTTCTTCTTTTTTTTTTTTTTTGACGGAGTCTTGCACTGTCGCCCAGGGTGGAGTGCAGTGAAGTGATCTCGGCTCACTGCTGGCCGGGCTGTTCTCCAATTCCTGACCTTGTGATCTGCCCACCTCGGCCTCCCAAAGTGCTGGGATTACAGGCATGAGCCACCACGTCTGGTCATGCCGTTATTATTTTCATACGTGCGGTGTGATCTGTCTTCTAAGCACCATACAGAAATAAGAATGAGGCACAGGCTTTGCCTAGCTTATTCACAGACTAAATTTGATGGGTAGATAAAATCCAAAGGTGAGTAAATGATGAAAATATACTTCACCGTATTTGCCAACTGAGAAGTTGCATTGGGGAGTAATGTTCTTTTAAATTTTCAGTAAAGTAGAGAGGGAGAGGCAGACACTGTTTTCACACCAAGATTCACTTTACTGAGGGGCAGCGTTCAAAGAGAAATGTAAGACTTGCAGACAGCGGAGAGGAGCACGCAGGGCAGCGTGCCTTCTGGAAAGCCAGGGTTCAGCCAGCGACGAGACGATGCTTCAAACGGGGGGCTAGCCATGCTTCTCACCTCACCTCTTCCGTTTGCATGTTCCTCTCTTTTGTTTACCAGCTCGTAGACATTTGAGTACACCTCTGTACCCCAGAAAGGGGAGTACCAAAAAAGGAGAAGGCAAGGAAAACCTAACTCAAATTCAAGGCTGACCTGTCTTTGAGAGCCTCTTTGCTCCTTGGACTCAGTGAGGAAACACAAATCCAGTGGCTTGGTGAACATAACTCCCCAAGTCACTCACAGCTGGAAAAACCACTATTCTCTTCCTTCCCTGATGGGGTGGTGGGAAGTTTCAGGAAGGTCACGGCTAAGATGAGGGGCTGACAGGCAAGCGAGTCAGCACTGGAGGGTTGATTGTGAGAAGAGTTGGTCAATACTTCTCACCTGGGCACCCTCTCGTTGGTTGCTCAGCCCTTCCTCCTCTACATATATTAGGGAAGACAGAACAATACAGGGTCCAGGAAAGTTCTTACCACTCCAAGTTTAATTATTAAAAAAAAACTCAATCTATTTTAACTACTACCATTATTATTAACTTAGTTTTACCTTTGGCATTCTGGCCCTTGGAGCAATTAAGAAGCTATAATAAAGGTAGAATAAAGTATTTGAATTTGTTGAGACTTCATTGACTCACACTTTTCCTGTCTGTCAAAGCAGCAGCGAATCTGAATGGCAACCTGACAGCTATTTTTCAAGCCCTAGATTCTCACACTTCCACCAGCCTTGGGCCTAGGATATACTGGAAACTTGGAAGGAGGAACACACTGTTCCATGGTGCTTATCACACCGTAAATCAGTGAGAGAAAGATCTATGTCAATTGTAGTAAAATTGCACATATCCAAGACACACAAATTGATATAAGCTTCAGAACAAGAGATGCAATAAAATGAGTCCTATTTTAAAGAATTGAGACAGGGCAAGTAAAGCTTTGAAAAGCATTTCCAAATAAAACTCATGACTAAAGCTCAGTGCCATCAGATACGTCATTGTCTTACTTCTGGTAAGTATGGGGGAAATTTTCCAGGCTGGTAGAAGTTTAAAACCACTCTAAAAGATTGATGGATTACTCTCTAACTCACATTCCTTTCCAAGCAAGGAAAGAACTATTTTTAAAAAACCACCTGACCTAGAATCTGTTTCTATTAAATGCCAATGCTCCCATATTACCACTGAGATCTTAATAGACATGATGGGACATTATATCTCGTCATGCAGGCCACTGAAAACTGTTTTTCTTATTTCTTTTGTGTTAGGAAAGAAACATTTCTAAAGAAAAGAGTGTTCTCTCTATAGCATCCATTACAAACAGTCCCTCAGACCTTTCAAGATCTTTCTATCTCTTCTGTTTCTTTAACCACTTTGTTCTTTCTGATACAATCTATTTGACTCTCAACATTTCAGTTTACAAAGAAACATGAATCACCAGGGGGACAGGAGAATCAAAATAACTTTTTTTCATTCCTTTCGTGCCTATCAAGATTGCTTTAGAGAAAGTGTAGCTATGGGATATGGCTGCAACATGGAAAACAAGTTAAGAGTGATGATTTATTTTTCAAAAACTGGGTGATTTATTTGAGCATTTTCTGTTTTCATATCTTTTATCATCTGCTAAATAATATTAGCCTCAAAATATAGTTTATGTGAAAAATACACCACATTATTATCCTAATATATCTCATCAATAAAGGAAAAGTATATTCCACAAATTGTAATGTTTGGAATAGATGATAGAATTAATGTTGATCCTGTGGAAATTCATAATGTTTAGAAATAGTCAATGCCAGCATTGAGAATCAGTGTTCAAAATCTGAACTTGGTGTCCTTCTTTCTCCTCTTTCTATGGCAACCCCCCCTGTGTCTCCAGACTTGTGTCTCTCGTCTTCTTGCAAGGACATCGCTCATATTGGAGTTGGGCCCACTGGAACCCAGTGTGATCTCATTTTAATTTGATTACATCTGCAAAGACCCTATTTCCAAATAAAGTCATATTCACAGGTTCCAGGTGAGCGTGAATGTGAGGGACATTATTCAACTGCATATAGTTTGCCTCCAACCCTGTCTTTCAAAAGCTGACCTCCTCTCCTCCACAAACTCTCCTGCTTTCTGGAATTTCCCCCTGCTGTGTCCTTTTGGGGCCTGTGCTGCTCAGGAGACCAACTTTTCAGATTGCTCCTTCCTCTGCTATTCCTGAAAGTGCTTGCACTCTCAGGGACCTAAGAGTAGAAGGATCCACGGGAAGGCTGAGACTGCCACCGCGACATTCGCATGTTTGGAGAGACTGCCTCACACTCGGAGGCACTAATGCAGTGCACAACATTCTCAGTGGTGAAATATTCCACAGCTGGGGCTGTAGGAGGACTTATGTTGTGGTTTAAGAGCTTCCTACAGCCCTTGTAAACCTATGGTGGATCTTTCCAAACATAAAGATTTTTTGTTGTTGTTCTGGAGAGCTATGCAGAACTTAGGAAATGTTTGAAAAAAAGAATGAGCTAAATGAGGAAGACGGGAAGACAAAGAGAGAAAATGCCAACGCTTAATTTAAAGAAGGTTAGTACAGTTTACTCTACAATTTTACTATACAATTAGGCTTTTACCTAATATGTTGGAATATTTAGCCAACTAAAGATCAGGTAAGAAATGGAAAAATACTTGCCAATTATAATCAAATCATTTTCCTCCTGTGACTAAGCTATAGACTAGTAGTTAGGCATCTTCATAAACTACAGGGTGTCCCAAAACTGTTATCTTAATTTTTCTTCCTTTTTGCTATCTATAGGTAGCATAAACTCAGTCTTCTTGAGAGTGAGTGATACCGCTAAAGTTAATCTTTCCTTAGATGGGAAGCAAAAATAATAACATCAATAAGCATTTATGAGTTAGCATTTGCTAGCATAACAGCCCTATGAAGTGTGTATGACTATCATGCTCATTCTTTTTGATGGAAAGGTGAGGTCTACAGAGAGTAGGTAACTGGCTCAGGGGTTCACTAATAAGACACAGACCTGGGCGATGGCTCCTGTGTCCCTGCTCACAGGTTGCATCGGCTGAAGCCTGGATATGCCTTCTCTTTCCTTGACATTGTACACATTGAGAATTGACTCAGTTGCACAATATACAGATGCAAAGAATCTCAGGAAAAATCTATGCAAATTCCAGGAGGGTTAAGGAACTTGCCTAGTGTCCCATCCTGGTGGTACTAGAAGCCAGGTGTTCTGAATGGCAACACAATCCCTTATTTACCACATTTGAAAAAAATACTCATATTCACTTGCAGTGTTTTCGTACTGGCCCACCCAAAATATCTAGATCCATGACATACAAAACAATTTAGTGGGCAGAAAACATTATGATTTTCAAAATGCCCAGACATTTAACACACTAAGGAGAAGTAGACTATGGCAAATTTCACATAAATAGGTTCTAATAATACTTCCATATTTTCAGTAATTTATACTTCCAAAATTAGATTTTGTTGCTTTCTGGAAACCTTGGTGAATTGTCATCATAGGACCTACTTAGGGAAGTGATATTCACTCAATATGATGTTTAATAGAAGGTTGCCCTATAGATCATTAATAGATAATGAATGTGAACAAATTAAAATACAATAAATTAAAATCAATGTATTTGATAATACAGAAGCCTTCCTAGGATCCTTCAGTATCTCACAGATGACAGGCGATAGGGGAATATTTTGAAACAGTAGCAGATCTCTCTCCCCAATACTTAAAGTTCTCACTTTGTCTTTCCCTTCTCCACCAGCGAGGCTGTTCTCTGAGTATTGATTTAGTTGAGGTGAAAGACCCGAGAGTCTCAAATGCCTAGGCTTTTAGCAGGAGGAAGAAAGGAAGATTGCAACCAAGACAAAAGGTTTGGAGCTTGATGTCTGTTCAAACAAAAATGGGTAGCATTTGTCTAATGCTGCTTGCCAAGACGCTTTGCAGGGATCATCTCCTTTAATGCTCACAGTAACCTTCAGGTATAAATATTATTGTTTTCCCCATTTTTAACCGCAAGGTGACGGAGGCGGAGGGAGCATCAGTCACTTGCCCAAGGCCGCTTGTCTGCAAGGAGGACCTGGCAGCTCGGCCAGTCCATCTCCGCTGTCGGAGCCGCATTCAGCCCTTTGAACTTCTCACCTTGACCATCACATTAAGCATCTAGTTCTCTCCCTACACCAGCCCCTGTCTCTCCATTGCTTCCCCCATATTGCTAAACACTTACGTTTCTAAAACTTATAAAATGACCATGCTCGGTGATGTCTTAAAACTCTTCTAGGAGCCTGTGAACAGCTCCCGGCTGACCTCCAGATCCTCTGCCAAGCACACAGGCCCTTCCTGATCTGTTTAACCCAACTCTCCCTGCAGCACAGTGGCCAGTTCTCACCCAGTAGCCACCTTCTCTTCACCCACAGTGGTGGCTGTGAAATGTGTCAACCTGCCCAGGCTCAACTGTGTAGCACATTCCCTTTCTTCTGCGTTTCCCATGGGGTAGGAGTAGGGGCAGGGAGGGAGGTAGCTGCAGGCTGCTGCTCAGCTGTGGATCCTCCTGCCTTCTTGGGAGGCTCTGAATCCTGGACCAGGTGGGACACAGGCACACACACATATATATGCCCATGTACACTTGTGAGTGTGTGCGCGTCTAGCTCTGCGGTAGAGAACTCTGGCTTCTGCAGCACCCACATAAACAGCAGAGGCAACAAGGACCCCACCGCAGCCAGTCTTGTGGTCTCCTGGCTCACGCCTGTGGGCTCCACGTGCTCTTGCTGTCCCCATGAAAGCCGTATCCCCACTGCCTGCTTCGTGGACTACAGCTCAGTGTCAGCTATGCAAACAGGCTGCAGATACTGCTCCACCAGCCTCCAGAATGACATATGGCCAAATCCCTATAACAACTTCTTAAAAATGTGTATGTGTATGAGGCATCTAATAAGAATTACATACACACATGCATGTTCGTGAATGTACGTATACGTGTGTCTATGCATCAGTGTGTGCATGTTTATGTGTCTGTGTGTGTCTGTGTTTGTATGCATCTGTGTCTGTATGTCTATGTGTGCATGTCTATGTGTCTGTGTGTATGCATCTGTGTGTGTTTGTGCATCTGTGTGTGTATGCATATGTGTATGTGTGTGTATGCATCTGTGTCTGTGTGTATGAGCACGGCTATGTGTCTTTGTATGGCTGTGCATCTGTGTTTCTGTGCATACGTGTATGTGTGTATGCGTATTTGTGTATGTCTGTGCATATGCCTCTCTGTGTGCATGCATCTGTGTGTGTATGTATGTGTATATGTGTATGTATGTATGCATCTCTGTGTGTGTCTGCATGTATGAACATGACTATGTGTCTGTGTCTATGCCTCTGTGCATATGTGTATGTGTGTATACATATGTGTGTATGCCTGTCCGTGTATCTGTGCATCTGTGTGTATATACATATTTGTACATGTGTGTATGCATCTGTGTGTATATCTGTGTGTGCACATCTATGTGTCTCTGTGTGCATGTCTGTGCATGCATGTCTATGTGTCTGTGTGTATGCATCTGTGTGCCTGTGCCTCTGTGTGTATATGCATGTGTGTATGTGTGTGTATGTATCTGCATCTGTCTATGACTATGTGTAGGCATTTCTGCTTCTCTGGGTAAATGCTGCCGGGCAGACCCTCTGCTCTTTGATGCATATGCTGTTCTCTCCTTTTGTGAGATCCAGCCCACACATTCTATCCCAGGAAAATCCGAAACATTTCCCTGACACATTACAAAGACAATCACTCCCTTGTTTATGATGCCTCAGACCCTTTAAAGAACCCCATAGTATAACTTCTCGCAGCTTTCCTAAATCATTTACGTTTCAGTGTTCAATGGGTCTGAGGCCCTCAGAGATCGTGGCTTATCTATCTTGCACCAGATCTTCTGGTGCCATGCTTAACGAGCAGAAGGCAAAGTGTTCTTTGGATGAGAACAAATGCATGATGGAGGGAGGAATCAATGGGCAGATGGGTCGGTAGCTGCAGAGACGCTGAAAGCAATAGTTGAGAGTGTTGGATGGATAGATATCATGTTTTATAGTATGACGTTTATTTTTGACATCAAAAGGCTAAATCAACTCTCAAAGTTCAAACAGTTTACTCAGATTATGGAAAAGTGAGAAGTTGGTTTCTAGTTTCAAATTAATATGCTTAATTTTTTTCCAAATAACTTGCAAAAAGTTCATGACAAGCTTGGGGATGCTCAAGATTATTTCCATATCCCCCAACCCACCCTTGCTTTTTGAGGTCTTTGTTGTTTATTTATTTGGATTCAAAAACGACTTCATGTCCACCTTTGTAAGACAATTTTCTTTCCCATCAGAAGCCTACCACCCTCCCTCCATGTCCATACAGTAATCAATGACTCACGGTCATCCCAACCCACAGATCATCAGCTTTTCATCTTAGATTCACTCCACTTCTTATGTCTGAACACATTTGTGCTACAAACAAGGCTGGCTGGTTTCTGTGAGGATTTCAAAATAAATTGGATATAGTGTATCAACCACAGGCTTGCCATCTGCTGGAGAGACCACAAAACATGATATTCAAGGCAATACTACAGACACGTGCACCATTTTAGTTCTATCTTCCTAGAAGATAAACATTTAAGTCAGAGGTTTAAAAAGATTTTCTTTCATTTTGCACGTCAGTGTCTGGGAAGGGTTTGATGGTGGCATGGATGGTGATGGTGACGGGGGTGACCATGGCGAGGCTGACCCTGCACTGTGCCCTGTGACACAGAGCACCTGGCAGTGTTGCCCGTCCGAGCCCTCTCTGAGCTGCTGTTTTGGTGGAAGACTGAAGGCAGGGCCTTGGTCTTTGCAGAGGGCAAACACCCGAGCAGCTTGGAAATGACTTCCCTTCTTTCCACTCCTTTCTCTGGGGGCCCGACCTCTTCCTTAGCCCTTCCTCTTATGATGGATCAATTCCTGGCCCACATTCCTGTCCTTTATTCCTGCCATTAAGACTCACTCTTCCTGTCATAGAATGACATCAGACCAGAATTATCTGGAAATCCAAACTATCACAAGAAATACACACTAATGACAATATATTTCCCTTGACTCATTTTCACTAAATGAGTTTACTAGTCTCTACCTTGATTGGCTAAAGCCATAATGCTCTATTTTACATATTTTGTTTAGTACATCTTTTATCATTATCTATGAAACTGAAACACATGAATTTAAAAACTTGAAGGAATATTTCCACTTCATATGTCTTTCTCTTTCTACGTAGAGTTTTAAATGACAGGAATTGTCTTTTATCCTTCTTTGCTTTAATTCCTAGTGCCTAATTGGATACTTGAAACACTTTGTACCCAATTGGTCTTCATTGAGTGAGAGAATGAAAGAGAATAAAATAACAATTAAATGGATTAACTCAACCTCTATTTTTATTTATTTATTTGGTACATAGACCATCTTTTTATTAAACTATGAGTGTGGGAGAACTAAAAACTATATCAACTTTTTAAACATGTAAAATTACTATTTTTTTAAAGTTTCAAGGTAGATTATGAACCATGTCCTTATTCTTGGTAAGTTTTCCCACTAGAATAAGGTGGTGATTCTCCTGCTGCCTACTGGATTCTGCGTTCTCCCTGCCCATTGTGCTGACAAGCGCCTGACAACGCTGCCGTTCATCTTCCCACTGTCCACAAACTTCCTTTCTGAAGAACAGAGGCAATGGCTGTGCCCTGCCATGACACCCCATGCAGGGGGCTTGAGAAATAGTCATTAGAAAGGGTGTTGTTCCACGGATCAGAGGCATGGTAGCTATGGTGTAAGCCTTTATTTGCTAAGATCTTTGCAACACCAGACACATCAATTGCAGTTTGAAATGAAAGTATGGCCGAGCCATGCTTCCCCAAAGGCTCTGTGGGAGGATCCTGCCTTACGTCTTACCTTTGGGGGCTCCAGGCGTTCCTGGGCTTGTGGCCATATTGCTCCATCCTCTGGTTCTGTGATCCAATGGTGTTCTTCTCTGTTTCTCCTTTCTTCTTCTTTTTTTTTTCTTCTTTTCTATTTCTTCTAAGGACACTTATCATTGGATTTAGCCCCCACCTGGATCATCTGGGATGATCTTATCACAAAATGCTCAGTCACATCTGTGAAAACCACTTTTCCACATCAGGTCATGTTCCGAGGTTCTGGATGTCTGGATGTGGGTCTGTCTTTGGGGGTCCCGTCCGATGTTTCATGCATGCTAGTGCTTCTTCCTCTCTCCACGTTTCAGTTTTCTCTTCAGTAAATTGGACGAATGCATGCCTTATCTACCACAGGGGTGTTCAGGGAGCCAACTTGGGTGCTGTATGAGAAAGCCCTGCAACGTTCAATGCAATTCAAATGTACCAAAACCCATAAGTCACTAAAATCAGACAAAAGCTTCTAGATGCCATATTTTCCCTCGGCTACAGTCGTGTTTCTCCACTCCCCTCCTGAACTCACCTCCTCAAGAGATTTCCACACACGAGAACTCCACCTCTCCCCTCCCCATGACCCCTCAGCCTTCTGCAGTTTGGGGCGTCCCTCCCCAGCTCTCAACACCAGTCAAAGACTTATGAAGGCCGTAGATGAATCCTGTGCTCCACTCTGAGAAGCCCCACCTCTGACTCATTACCCTGGGCCTTTCCTCTGCATTTCATACCGTTGGCCTTTTTACTTGAAAAACTGCTTGAGATTTTCTTACTTTATGTTATTTGGGTTTTTTGAGATGGAGTCTCGCTCTGTCACCCAGGCCGGTGTGCAGTGGCAAGACCTCGGCTCACTGCAGCCTCTGTCTCCCGGGTTCAAGCGATTCTCTTGCCTTGACTTCCTGAGTAGCTGGGATTACAGGTGCCCACGACCCTACCTGGCTAATTTTTGTATTTTTAGTAGGGTTTCAACATGTTGGCCAGGCTGGCCTCAAACTCCTGATCTCAAGTGATCCCCCCGCCTTGGCCTCCCAAAATGCTGGGATTACAGGCATGAGCCACTGTGCCTGGCCAAGATTTTCTGATTCTCTTCTTCCTTGCTACTCTGTTTTTGGACTCTTCCTCTTCAGCCTGATATCCACATTTTAGAGTTTCTGAGATTTAGGTCTTGGGACCTGTGTTCTTACTCTATGCGCTTGCCTGTTTGTGTGTGCTCTCTCTCTCTTAGGATTTTTTTTTAACTGGGTTTTAAGCATCGTCCATATGCTGATGGCTCTGCCATGATGATCTTTCACAAACCTTCCCTCTAAGCTTCAGACTTATTCATCCCATTGTCTATTTGATATCTGTACTTGGAGTTTGCAGAAACATCTCAAATATAGCACTTCCCAAAAGGAGAGCATGATCCCTGCCCTCCTCTCTCACAGGCACACACACATAAACACATGTGCATACACGTGCTGTGCCTCCATAACCTCTGTGCATGCTGTGCCCCCCACCTCAGCCAGGCTCAGGCTCTCTCATCTCCGTGGTGTGTCATCCGACCCAGACTCAGACAGGAATCTCGGTGTCATCTTCGACTCCTCCTTCTTTTTTACAAGTCTTGTCTAGGGCTTCCTCTCTCTCTCCCTGATGGCTGCGTTGCCACCTTCATTGTTCCTGCAAATTCCACTCTTGGCCCCTTTCAAGCTGCTCTTCATTCAGCAGCCAGACCCCATCAGAACAGGGGATGCACTGTTTATTTATTTATTTACTTATTTATTTATTTATCTGAGACAGCGTTTCACTCTGTCGCCCAGCCTAGAGTGTAGTGGCATGCTCACTGCAACCTCTGCCTCCCGGATTCAAGCAATTCTCCTGCCTCAGCCTCCTGAGTAGTGGAATTACAGGTGCACGCTACCAGACCTGGCTAATTTTTGTATTTTTAGTGGGGTTTTGCCACGTTGGCTAGGCTGGTCTTGAACTCCTGGCCTCAAGTGATCCACCCACTTCGACATCCCAAAGTGCTTGGGATTCCAGGTGTGAGCCACCACCCCCAGCTGGGATTTGCTATTTAAATCCTTTGGTGACTTCCACACTCCGGAACGTGACCCATAGGCCTTGTCAGGCTCTCCCCAAGGTCCTGCCTGGCCATCCCTGCCATAACCAAACTGGATTCCCACTTCCTCAGGCATCCCCACCTGACGTCTTCTTCAGTCTCCTGGCGTCTCTTTGACCTGAGAGGAACTTTCTCTGATGAGTGAAGAAAGTGTCCTTCTTTCTGACTTAACCCCATCTCTCCATTCTGTCCTTTTCATGGTGTTATTAGCATTGGAGATCATTGACTCGCAGGTTGGTTACTTGCTCATGGTTGGACTCCTTGATCGCAGGGGATGGGTCCTTCTTATTTGCTGATGAATTGGGCAGTAGAGTCAGACTCGGAGCTGGTGCTCACCACGTATCTTTGAATGGATGTGGAATCAACAAATGAGAGAAAAATTCACCTTCTCTACAGGGAGCTGACCTGTTGACATGAAAATGTCCTGAAGGCCTAGATGACCCTGCTTGTGTCATTTGAGAGGAGACGGCCAAACAAAGCCTGGTGACCTATTTGTGATAGGTGAGATGGGAGAGGAGATGGGGTCTAGATTGAGAGGTAGATTCAGGAAAGGGACAGACATTAGGAGGTCAGACCCACTTTCTGGTGTTGGAGAAACGTCTGGTCCTGCAGCCAAATGGGGCACCAGGGGAGTCAAGGAGTAGCCAGCAGGGGCCAGACCAGGGGCTAGTGGCAGAGATCAGCAGGTAGGGAGTGTGGCTGACCGGGCAGGGGGCCCCAGCTGGGAGGGGAGGGTTGCTGACAGCATTCTAAGACAGGCGCCAGGGGAGGAACCCGGTATCCATCTAGGCTGGCAAGAGAGTGAAGACTGAGACCCAGAATTTCAGCCTGGAAATATGATTCCCTAGCTTATTTGGTCAGGGATTGGTTAGTAATTTGGTTAGTAATTATAATCATGAGATGCAGTGGCTCACTTTAAATTAATCGATTATTTGCCTCATCTGGGCACTTTTCACCTATATCTGATTTCACCATTTCATACCTTCTGACCAGAAAGATTTACCACAGCTTCAAAGGAAGCAGCCCCATTTTTTCTTTTTTTTTTTGCCCTAGGGAGCTATGCCAAAGGAAAAAAAATTCTGCAAAATCAATTTTCAATTTCTTTTTCACAAAACAATTTTAAGTGATTGAGAATTTGGTGATACATTCTTCCTGGAGAGTCGAACAATGTGTTTTTGAGGCTTAAAAATAAGAAGCTCTTAAAAATGGACACCATATTTCAGCTGTGGAGAGTATCTAATAAGCATGAACTGAAGATGTTTTTCACAATATTTTTATCTTTATCTTGAATGACAGTGATAGCATGTCCAAAGAAAGTGCAAAAGTGGTGGAGTGTCAGGGGAAGTCTTTTTTTGCCCGTGGAAGTGTCTCATGTGCTTGCATTAGAACTGTTATGATGTCAATGCAAATGTGAATGCCATTACAATGTCAATGTGAGATTTCTCCCCTTGCTTTTGTCAGTTTCAATTAGATGCTTGATGTTACCATAATGCAGTTTCTTCCCCTCCCCCACACTTAATGTACTTAAATTCTGAAAGTTACCACTTTTAAGATCCGTGCTCTATTTCCTAATGGCACTGCACAATGAACCCATATTAAAAAGTAATACATTTTCCATATAGAAAGGAATATAAAGTAAGTTCCATAAAAGTACAACACACTTAGATTTTAAAGTATATAACATTAAATATATTAAAAGCACATTGTGTCATACTATATATATTAAATACCATGAAAAAAGCCGGCTTTGCAATTTATTTTAAGTACATGAGAACTGCATTTAATAAAATGTTTAAAATATAATTTATTACTGTAACAATTTATTAATAATGATAACTAAATGCTATTGAAGAGGTTATTCATGAAAAAATGGTTTGTCAAAAGAAAAGACTTTCCCATTCTAAAGATAAGGGCAATAGTCAGGAAGGCATACGTTTTGCCCTTCTTGGTAATTTAACAATTCTAGAAGAAGCAAGCACATTAAAAACCTTTCCCATAACTGTTATTCTTTAAAACACTGACATTGGTGGAATCTTATTCTGTACATAAACGGATCATTTGCTGCACTGAGTTCCCCTTTGCCTACAAAGAGTGGTGCAGATAATGTCACTTGCCTTTATTGTGAGCGGCACCTCCTGATTTAAATGATAGTCAGTTTGTGTTGAAGTCAACGTATAAATATTTTACATATTGCATAACATAAACATCATTATATTTCCTCCTCTGGGAGAGTTGGTACGTGTGGAATATTTGTCAGTGCCTGAAGCTCAAAGCCATGGTAAGATGTCAGATCTGGAATATATCACTTTGAGCTTTGCATCTCGTGTATTTATTTCACTGGTCTATATAAGGTGCCATAAAATGTGCATGCCTTACCCAGAAGCTGACTTGTGCCAGACAAACAACAGATCCGAGCTCCAAAGGCAGACAAATGTTAGATGCGTTAGAAGGGATCAAAAAACCTAAGAAGTATTTATTGATAGTTAATATGCCTACACTATTTTGAGAAACTGATGTTTAAAACCAAGAGGAAGCTCACGAGGGGTGTTTTGCCTCAATAAATTGTAACCCACCAGAGCATTCTGGAAGAGAAAAAGGGTTATCATGTGAACTTCTTCTCTGATTACCGCCTTTGTCTGTTGAGCAGGGCTCTTTGGAGCAGTTCACCTTACCTGCCTCTCCCCTAACGTGTTTCACAGCATTTGGTGGTCAAGCTTGAATGATTGCTCACACCTCAGCAGAGGTGTGAATGAGATGTGAATGTGAAACGTTAGTATTCTTGCATTATTATTTTCCCATACAACTGTCAATGATCCCAGGTGTTGAGGGTAGAGTGGAAATGGAAAAAAAATATAAGAATTGATAAATGAATTAAAATATTTAGGACTGCCTGATTAGTAATCTGTTTGTGTTTAGGTTTGGATGGGTGGTGTCTTCCAAATGGACACATGGCCATTACTAGTTAAGCAGAGTCTGCTTTTTAGAAAGAGCACCAACAGCATGGTCCTCAAAACCTATCATTAATTTTTAGAATTGTGAACTCTGGGGTCTAAATCTTCAAAAGGTGGAGCTTTGCTTCCACAGAAGCTGATGAGATCGTCTCTGACACCTCCTCTGTTCTTGGCAGTCAAAGAGGGACCCAGGTAAGAACTTTGCATCCAAATGATAGATGTTCACTGTAGACCTGGTTAGTTTGAGCACCAGAGGGGCAGCTTAGCATAAAAAGAAAATATAAGAAGTAGAGCACTAGCAAAGTTCTCATTTGTGGGTCTTTTCACTCTTCTTCAAATGTCTAACAACTGATGAATGCATAAATGAAATGTGATACATTGATACAATAGAATATTAATTGGCAATATAAAAGAATGAAGTACTAATACACGCTACAAGAAACCACATACCATATGGCTCCAAATCTATAGAAACAGAAAGTTGGTTAGTGGTTCCCTAGGGATGGGAATAGGAGAGGTTCAGGGCTGGAGACTGGGAGGACCATAGCTTAGGAATACAGCATAGTGAAGATATTCTACAATTGCGATGATGGATGCACAAGAATGTGACTACACTAAAAGCTAAAAGCACTTTACATAAGTGGTCTGCAGATTATATCTCAATAAAGCTGTTTTTTTCAAAATAAGTTCAGAAAATAAAACTATAGCAGTTAGAACCAAGGTAACTCAAACTGCCTTAAGTAAAAAAAAAATACATAATTTTTTCAAAAAACTTGTATTGTTCAATCTAATTGGAAGGCTAAGGGATAGGGTTGGCTCCAGGCACACCCGAACTCAGAGTCTAAACACCAAGATCCTTTCATTCTCCAACTCACAGCTCTGCTCTCCTCCAAAATGGCTCTACATGGTGGTCCCTGGGAGCTGTAGTCTCCCCAGAGCAACTCCACAGCTAACCTCCTTTCCATTTCAGATCTACCAGGGAAAAGCAAAAGTTACTCTCTATAGAGACTCAGAAAATATCACAGGAGTGAGAGTTCAGGCAGAAAGGGATTCCCAGAAGGAAATAAGGTAGCAGTATGGTATTTAGACGCTACATAAAACATTTAAGAGATAAGTTATAGATGGATGGGCAAACGGTTGGCGGGATTGATGGGTACACACAGCAAATACTGCAAAGAAATTTTTCAACCAATCAGCTGTTTATTCTTATGCCTGCAAAATATAATTTTAATTATAATACATTTTAAATATGTGTTCACATCATACATTTCCTGTCAGTATACTCGTTTTCCAAACTGTTTTTGTTCTTATAGATTGTAAAAGAGGTGCACAATCTATCATACATCATTTAAGTAAAAACTAATCTGGGAAACTAATAATTCAAGATCAGAAGAAATTTCCACAAACTATGATAAATACTTATCTTTCTATAGGGTATTTTTATGAGAACATAAACTCAATAAAGCAAGAGATCACGCTTCTAAGATAAAACAACAAAATCGAATTTAAAATGAATATTATGAAACTAAGGAAATAAAACAAGGAACAGAAATAATCTCAAAGCAGAATTAATAAATAGAAACCAATATCCACTGATTTCATGCTCTGTGTTTTAAAACTATTGCAAGAAGTATCAGTTATTTGAATGATAAAAAGAAAAAATGTTAAATAATCTGTTTTTGTGTCTTTGTTGAAAGTGGTGCTTTGACAATATTTTTGATACCTTCTAGTTTGTCTATTCAGGATTTCTATTTTTTTCTTGGGTTAAAACTGATGATCAGAAAACAGTTATTTCTTCAAGATTTTCAAATTTATTTGTTCAGAGGTTTACATAACATTTTCTTAGGCTAATTTTTCTTTACTTCTGTAATGATATTACCTTTTTTGTTTGTAATGTTTATTATTTGTATTTCTCTGCTTTGTCTCCTCCCATTTTCTTACCTTAATCTCTCCTTTTCCTTTCATGTTATCATCAGTTCCACTCTTCTCATTTGAAATGTCTATTATTCATTAGTTTATTTGATACTCATGACAGGCCTACATGGTATGCAGGATAATTTGCATTTTACAGATGAGAAGACTGAGGTCAAGTTTCCATCCTCCTGGCAGTGGCGAGCTGCGGGGCCAGGACGGAACGGGCCAAGGTGACACCTGGATCTATGCTGCTTGCGGTTGCGCCATGTTGCACGATTATGTCCATTCTGCTCCTTGTATATTTACATTTCTTTTGATCTCCACTTTCTTTGTGGAATCTTGACCGAGTCATGTTAAAATTTCACACAACATTTGTATTTCTGCCATTTGAAAATATTTTCCTAAGACCATACATTTAGTGATTTAACAGCAACGATGCCTTCTTCTCACTGTTGTGTGGATTCCCTGGGCTCTTCAGGAATAGCTGGGAAAGATCTAAGTAGGAAGGTAGGGCAGAGGCTTCGTGGGCTCCAACGGGACACCCCCATGCTCCCAGCAGAGTTTCTCATAACGCAGGGGCCAACATGAATATTTTATGTTTTATGGTGGCTGGCTTCTAAGAGCCTGAGAGTGAAATGGAAGCTTCCGGCCCCTAGGGATCTAAAATCAGCACATCCCTGCTGCATTTTTTGGTCAAAGCAACTCACAAGGCTGCCTAGATTAAAGAGGAGGGAAGATAGATACTACCTCTTGGTAAGAGCAACAGCAGGCACACATGGGGTCTTTTCAATAGCTTGTCCTAAAAGAGCATGCTGCTCTCCAGGGGCGCTGCTGAGTCAACTGCCCTCTTACCTTGGTTTAGATCATCTCTGTTTCATGAAGCAAAGCCTAGGTTGATTTAAAAAAATAATAATTCTTGATACAATACAGCCTGAAATCTGTATGGATATTCTCTGGAATTCACAACGAGGCGATAGAAAGGGGAGAGGAGCCGGCTGGGGACACAGTTGAAACCATATTGGCAATGATTGGATAATTGTTAAAACTGGGAGAGGCATCCATGGGGCTTATGATGCTATTTTTTTTCACTTTTATGTTTGACAAATTTCCATAATAAAAAAATTATTTTAATTCTAAATGATTTGTTGAAAGTGGAAATTACGCCTAGCCTCATCAAACTGAGTTTCTTGGTTTCTGTTTTTGTAAGAGTGGTCCTTGCAGTGTGGGTTGGGAGGAGCACATTTCCATTGGAAGGTAGTAAAGCCCTTAGCAAAGCTTGCTGTAACCCAGACTTCATTCGTTTTGATTTGATTTTCGATTTGGTTAGTTTTTGATTGTTTACTGCTTCTTAATAAAGCCTATGTTATTATCACACAAATAATACATTTCCATAGGAAAAAGAAGAGGAGAAGGAGGAAAAAGAAGAAGATCCAAGTGTGCTAAAAGAAAAAAAACAAACATGGAACCCAACAAGGCTGTTTTACTCTGTTTTAAATATTTAGCACCCCCATGCTCAGCCCCTACACCACACTTGTTAAGAATGCACTTTTGAAACTAATGAAATGGCTTTGCTCTCTGTGCAAGATATTTGGAGGATATGTCTCAGCAAAAGACAGATAACAGAGCTCTGTGGGGCATTGTTCTGCTGGGCCTCTTGTGTTGTTCAAATGACACTTTAATCTTAACTGGCACCTGCCCCTGCTCATTCTTGATGGCAGTCAATCAATGTGTTGACAGCAGCCAATGCAGTCCTCCCTTGTACAGCAGCAGCCACCACCACCACCTCCTTTTTGGTCGCCACTGAAGTAGCAAATGTGTAGAATGCTTGGTTTGCCCAGTGAGTATGTGGCCAGGATCTGTTTTATCAGGCATCTTGTTATTTCAAAACTGCAGAATACTCAGACCAGCTGATACAAGCTGTGGACATTGTTGAGGTGGGGCAGGCTTTCTTCCAGATGCCCTCATTCTCAGGTTCCCCTGCAGCTATAGGTGTCTGCTGGGGCAGCCAGTGGGGATGGATGGACGAAGCCCAGGGCGGGGCTGTCTGGAGGTCAGGGCTATGGAGGTGGAGGCAGAGAGAATCTGGGCTCCTGCCCTCCTGGCAGGCAGGGAGCACGTGGCTCATGGGCCAGAGTGCATCACATTGAGTCCCTTGGAGATTTTCCATGAGGAAGCTCCTGAGGACAGACTTGACTTCCTGCTCACCTAGATGGAACATATTTTATTTTAGAAATTAAATAAAATTTGAATCTTATGGGAACACTGTCAGGTTACCCTGGCCATCTAGAAAATGACAGTCTAAACTAAGTACAGTACCCCAGTGAGTGGAGTTTCTCCAGCAGCAAAGTTGGGCAATTTAAAGAGAGAAGGACTAGATTCACCTTTTTTTCTTCACCTGTGGATGGGCTGGGATGTGGTGTCAGGCAGAGGTGAGGATATCAGACATGCTGGCTTCTTTTGTTGCACCTGCCCTACCCAGTGGAGCAAGCCTTCTGCTCTGTGGAGGAACTGCTTTCTGAGTAGTGAGTGATGTCCTCCCAAATCATTTTTGTCAATGCATGTATACCATTCTTATACCATTCTTGGTGTCAAAATGTTCTTAACAATCCCTATGTTCTTAGGATTTGTTTCACATGACAGAAACCCAATATATTAGTCACAGAACTACTTACTGCTATTAAAAAATGGCCAAACTTTGAGATAGCTGAGACAGTGTCAGCTGAACAGTCAGTGAGGCCTTCCTCTTGGCTGTAGTCATTCAGAGACCTTGCTGTCTCTTGCACACTTGGCTTCCAAGGCCTTCCTCAAGGTGTTTCATTCCAGCTGCTCAGAAAGAGAAAAGGGCCAGGGGGATACCGTAGGGGAGATGGGACCATGGGGGAGATGGGAGAGGACACAGCCAGGCCCCACTTGTGTCAACATCATAATCACCAGATCCAGTCACAGGCTACCCTGAACTGCAAAGAGACTGGTGAATGAATCTAGTTGGGTGCCCCTGGACATGGAGAAGGCACAGAGTACAAAAGGCAGCTTAAGCTAAAGGGGACATCTACTGACCTGGATCCTTCAAAGTTAGCAGTGGAAGTGGCCTCAGGAGCTCCGAGGATTGGACCAATGTTAGTTTCCTCCGGTTATCCACTTTCCTTCCCTTTGTTTCTACTTTCTTCCCCCTCTCACTCCCTCTCCCGCCCTGTCTTTTCTGTCTCCCTCCTTCCTCTTTCCATCCATCATCCTCTTCTTTCTTCCACTGGAGCAGTCAGTATTTCCTCCAATAGTCAATGGCTTGCTCGATGGAGAGGAAGAAAGTGAGGGGGGTTTATACCACTCTGGACTTGTGTCATCCCAGAGTAAACGCAACGCTTCTGTCTCCTGTTTTCCCAAATGAGGACTCTGATAGACCTAACAGATGCTGTGTCCATCCTGAGATAATGATGATGTTCTTGGGGATGGACCCCACATCACCCCACATGACAGACTCATGTAAC
The DNA here is from genome assembly GCF_029289425.2 of Pan paniscus. Classification (NCBI taxonomy): domain Eukaryota; kingdom Metazoa; phylum Chordata; class Mammalia; order Primates; family Hominidae; genus Pan; species Pan paniscus. The sequence continues at coordinate 93,393,353 of NC_073266.2, read as the reverse complement.
AGACTCACTCTCCCACCTGTGGCCAGGGCATCTGGGTACTTGGATTGGCAGCCTCATCAGGACCTCATGAAGAGAAGGAAATTATCCCCCTTAAAAGGGGTTCTCTTATGAGAAGATGGGAGGAAGGTACATGGGCACTCAGAAACAACAGATGGCTACAGAAACAACCAAAGAATGATTTTCAATTGAATTCTATAGGCAATGGAAACACTGTGAATGGACAAGATGCAGTTGGCTAAACCATTGACCTAAGCATAAAGTCACAAAAAACACCTTAAAGTAACATGCAGACCTGGTTGTAATGCGGCTGGTGAAGCCTCTTCTCACCCCATAACTAGAGGGAATGAAGGTGTCTTCACCGGTCTTATTGGGAGGTAGCACCTGTTTCTGCACATTTCGTTGATCCTCATATCTGCCACTTTCTGCTCCTAGTGACCTGCTAGTCACAGAGAATTATCCATTTCTGTCCAAAATTTCTCTTTTATAATTGTCAGTTGTAACGTCTTCAACAGTTTAAATGGTAATCATGCCTGTTTATCTTTGCTTCTGTACAGCTCTCCAGGTCTGAATAAAATCTGGGAAGGAACCTTCTCCTAACCCTGACAATTCGACAGTTAGGACCCAGTGGACACCTCGCGATGTCTCCCTCCTGCCTGACTTTGAAGGGAGGTCACTCAGCTGCTCTGGAGTCTGAGCTAGAATACATTTCTCATGAGGCAGAAATTTTTTATTACTTCCTGGTTGTTTCATAATTATCCACGGGGGTAAAAACTCACTGGGGCCACTTGACTATGTGTTGCTCATGCTTAAACAACCTAGGTATTTTACATTTTGAATGGGCAGGAAAATGTGCTCACCTTCTTGGGGATATTCATTTAACTGCAATTCTTTGGGGAAGGCTCAGTTCCCATGGATCAGATCCTAATGTGGAAGTCAGAAAGCAGGAAATCTCATCCTAGGTTTTATCATTGGATCAGCACCATAAAAGCATTAATTTCCAGAGAATGGGAATTCTAAGGAAGCATTCCTTGTACACATTCTTTGACTTGAATGGACGGGTTTCACCTAAGACTTTGCAAAATAGTTTCACCTGCCCCCTTAATAATAAGGCACAAAACTATAATTAAATGTGTCTTACCCCCTCTACATATTATGTGTTTTTTAAAATATGGAACACTCTTCAGATGAAAATAAAATTCATAATTTCATAGAAAATATTCTCAGAAATTATCTATTCTTGAGATTTAGGAGAATTCAAAATTTCTCATGTTTTAAATCCTGTATTTCTAAATTACTTTTTCATTTTTATGATTTTTCAAAAATTTCAGTATGTTTTATTCATAATGTCTACATGGCATTGTAACATTTAAAGTGATATCTAGATGCCCAAGGTCCCCTAGAGCAGCAAGATTTCCTCATCTGGGGTCATGGATCTACCTGGAGTCCCCTTGGAGAAGTTTGTTCCATGGAATGAATTCAGAGGAGAGCATGGTTGGCTGTGGAAAAAATTGCATCTTAATTCTGCACGAACCTCCAACTAAAAAAAGAATATTTTTTTCAATGATGAATACAGGCTGCAAACCATAGAAGCATAGCAATACTGCGACTTTGTCAGTGATAGAAATCACAGATATTTTCATACCGTTTCACAGGTGTTGCAGATAACCTGAAATACAATTTAAGCTCATCACTACTTTGATATTTTGGTATGAGTATTTGATCTGCAACTCGTTATATTTATTTAAAATGCTAATAAAGAAAAACATTATGATGCCACACATCCTTTTAACATTGTGAAAACTTAATTTAAACATAACTGGTTTCCTTGATAACCCTATGCAACCCCTTGTGTTCACTGACAAACACCATTAGGAGAAGGGTCGCAGGTCTCCAAATGCACTGGGGTCTTTGGCCCTAACCCAGAGGAAGGGTCACCCTAAGTAAGATTTTACGAAGAGTGCATGCTGGCTTTTGTCTTTTTTCAGTACCTTTCTTTTGTCTGTCCTGTTTTTTCCTACTCAGAGATCCACTGGCTTCAGGTTGATTTGGAGTTCCCTGAGGGTCTGTATTACCTCCACGAGCCTTTGTTTTTTCCAAAGCACCTCATGTTTTCATTTAACTTTCCTCTAAGTCTTTGTATTAGTCAGGGTTCTTTAGAGGGACAGAACTAATAGGATAGATGCACTTTATTAGGAGAATTGACTCACATGATCACAAGGTGAAGTTCCAGAATAGGCAAGCTGAGGAGCAAGGAACACAAAACCTCAAAAGTAGGGAAGCTGATAGTGCAGCCTTCAGTCTGTGGTTGAAGGCCCGAGAGTCCCTGGCTAATCACTGGTATAAGTCTAAGAGTCCAAAAGCTGAAGAACTTGGGGTCTGATGTGCAAGGGCAGGAAGCATGCAGCATGGGAGAAAGAAGAAGGCCGGAGGACTCAGCAGGTCTGCCTATTCCACCTTCTTCCGCCTGCTTTTTTCTATCCGTGCTGGCAGCTGATTAGATGGGGCCCACCCAGATTGAGGGTGAGTCTGTCTCTCCAAGTCTACCAACTCAAATGTTAATCTCCTTTGGCAATACCCTCACAGACACAACCAGGAACAAAACTTTGCATCCTTCAATCCAATCAAGTTGACACTTAATATTAACCATCACCAGTCCACCCCTTTTCAAATTTGAGCTCATATACATCTCCCAAAATCATACATAATCTTCAAGTAAAGACAGTAATAAGGTCATAATTACACCTAACATGATACAGCTATCCTTCCCACAACCAGAAGCGCACCAATCATTAACCTAAATGCTATTACATAAAGTTAACAACCCTGAAATGCTGATATGAAGGCAATAAATCTTATGTCACATGATAAAGGAAAAAGAGGGGACGTAAAATGAAGATATTTTCTTAGTACAAGTGTATACATGCACAAACATATTTTTAAGAAAGTAAGGAGGAAATACTCATGAAAATTACAGTCCTCATTTCTGGAACTGATCACATGGTTGTAGCTGGTATTGATGACAAGCTTCTTCTATTACCCATTCTGTATTCCCTTTGCCCTCAGCAAGCACCTCAGCAGGTCGTGGTTTTTTTCCTGGTGGAGTGACCCAAACCTTCATTCCTGAAGGGTCTGGGCCATTTGTAGTCCTGCCTGGATTGGGTTGTTGTAGTTTCTCATTGACCCTAATCACAGGGCATGGTGATACTAAGAGACGCCCTAAAGGATCTCCTGTATTCCACACATTCTCTTTCTTATCTCCATTATGGAGTAGTAGACTGATTTCATCTTGAGAGTCCAGGTCAATCACCCTGGCCAACACTGTAACTCCCATCGTAGCCTTCTTAGCTAAGCTGTCCACTTAAAGGAAGGAGGAGCCCAAAGTGTCCAGGTGGCAATCTTAACTTCCAGTTTAATGGAATCGTTGTTGTGTCTCCTGGTGGCAGCATTCCTCCCTCTGAAACTAAAACCTCTAGGCCTGTCGAACATAATGTCACGGGAACAGGAAGCAAAAAATTTTGCTAGCGGGTCACTAGGGGTGACGGTGAGTGGTGCCACTTCCACTTCCACCCCTTGATTCCTGGACCCATGAATCCTGGCAATGGGAAAACAATACTATATATTGGGTGCTGATTCAGAGCATACACAGTCTTCTGGAGAACTTTGCCCCAGACCTGCAAAGTATTGTCACCTAGCTGGCATTGTAATTGTGACTTCAAAAGGCCATTCCACTATTCTATCGATCCAGCTGCTTCAGAATGATGGGAAATATGGTAAGATCAGTAAATTTCATAAGCATGAGTGCACTGCCACACTTTTTCAGCCACGATGTGTCTTGGTCAGAGGCAATGCTGTGTGGACGGTGGATAAGGCATTTCATGAGTTCATGTATGGTAGTCTCAGCAGAAGCATTGCGTGCAGGATAGGCACACCCATATCCAGAGTAAGTATTTATTCAGATGAGGACAAACCACTGCCCTTTCCATGATGGAAGAGGTCCAGTATAATCAACCTGCCACCAAGTAGCTGGCCAATCACCCAGAGGAATGGTGCCATATGAAGGGCTTAGTGTTGGTCTCTGCTGCTGGCAAATTGGGCACTCAGCAGTGGCACAGCCAGCTCAGCCTTGGTGAGTGGAAGTCCATGTTGCTGAGCCCATGCGTAACCTCCATCCCTGCCACCATGGCCACTTTGTTCATGGGTCCATTGGGTGATGACGGGGTGACTGGAAAAAGATGCTGAGTGGCATTCACAGAATGAGTCATCCTATCCACTTGATTATTAAAATCCTCCTCTGCTGAGGTCACCCTTTGGTGAGCATTCACATGAGATACAAATATCTTCACAGTTTTTGACCACTCAGAGCGGTCTCTCCACATACCTCTTCCCCAAGTTTCTTTGTCATTAGTTTTCCAATCATGTGTCTTCCAAGTCTCTGACCACGCAGCCAAACCATTGGCTATAGTGCATGCATGAATCAGTATATAATCGCACATCTGGCCACTTCTTCTTCTAAGCAAAGTGCACAACCAGGTGCAGTGCTTGAAGTGCTGCCTACAGGGAAGATTTCTCTTTGCCACTGTCCTTCAGGGATATCCTAGAAAGGGGCTGTAGTGCTGCAGTTGTCCATTTTTGGGTGGTGTCTGCATATCATGCAGAACCATTTATGAACCAGGCCCTAGTCTTCTCTTTCTCTGTCAACTGATCATAGGGAACTCTCCATGAAACCACTGGTGCAGGCCAGAAGAGAGAAGGCAGGGTGGCAGGAGTGGGGACCATGGGCCTTTGAGCCACTTCCTCACGTAACTTACTTGTGCGTTCAGGACTTGCTTGAGCCCGATCACTCATATACCACTTCCATTTGATGATGGAATGCTGCTGTGCCTGACCCACTTTATGGCTAGATGGGTCAGAAAGCACTCAGTTCATGATAATTCAGGTCACATGGTGACTTGATGACCTATAGTCAGACATTCAGTTTCCACCAGAGCCCAGTAACAGGCCAAGAGCTGTCTCTCAAGAGGAGAGTAGTTATCTGCAGAATATGGCAGAGCCTTGTTCCAAAATCCTAGAGGCCTCCACTGTGATTCACCTATGGGGGCCTGCCAAAGGCTACAAACAGCATCCCTATCTGCCACTGAAACCTCAAGCACCATTGGATCTGCTGGGCCCTTTGGCCCACGTGGCAGAGCAGCTTGCACAGCATCCTGGACCTGTTGCAGAGCCTTTTCCTGTTCTGGACCCCACCCAAAACTGGCAGCCTTTCAGGTCACTTGATAAATGGGCCGGAGTAACACACTCAAATGAGAAATGTGTTGCCTCCAAAATCCAAATAGGCCCTCTAAGCATTGTGCCTCTTTTTTGGTTGTAGGAGGTGCCGAATGCAAAAATGTATCCTTCACCTTAGAAGGAATATCTCGACAGGCTTCACACCACTGGACACCTAGAAATTTCACTGAGGTAGAGGTCTCTGAATTTTAATCGGTTTTATTTATTATCCCGTGGCATGCAAATATCTTACCAATCAGGTCAGCGTGTTTGCTACATCTCATTCACTGGGTCCAATCAGCATAATGTCATCAGTGTAATTGACCAGTGTGATATCTTATGGAAGGGAAAAGCGATCAAGTTCTTTCCAAACAAGATTATGGCACAAAGCCGGAGGGTTGATACACCCCCGAGGTAGGACAGTAAAGGTATATTGCTGGCTTTTCCAGTTGAAGGCAAATTGCTCCCGGTGGGCCTTATGGCCAGGAATGGAGGAAAAGGCATTTGCCAAATCAATGGCTGCATACCATACCAGGTACCAGGAGATATGTTAATTTGCTCAAGCAATGAAACCACATCTGGTACAGCAGCTGCAATTGGAGTCACCACTTGGTTAAGCTTACGATAATCCACCGTCATTCTCCAAGACACATCTATCTTCTGCATGGGTCAAACTGGAGAGTTGAATGGGGATGTGGTGGGAATCACCACTTCTGCCTCTTTCAAGTCCTTGATGGTGGCACTAATCTCTGCAACCCCTCCAGGGATGCGACATTGTTTTTGATTTATTATTTTTCTAGGTACAGGCAGTTGTAATGGCTCCTTTAATAGCCCTTACCCTACTGGTCAAAGAGCCACTGTAGGGATTCTGCCAGCTGCTAAGTGTATCTATGCCAGTCAGCCAGTCATGCATTCTGGCAGTGGGGGAATGTCCACAGGAGAGTCCAGGAACCCACTGGACCCACTGTAAGTCAAACCTGAGCTAAAACTCCATTAAGTACTTGACCTCCCTAAGCCCACAATGACGTTTTGGGTCCCCTGGAATCAATGTCAGCAAGGAGCCGTGTCCAGTAGTCCCTAAAAGGTCTGATCATCCTTCTTTCCCTATTGCACAGTTACCCTGGTAAAAGGATGGAGATCTCTTTAGGGAAGGGTGGTAGAAAGATTAACAGTATAAATTGTTGGTAGTGTAGGGAAGCCAACAGTGCAGCCTTCAGTCTGTGGCAGAAGGCCCGAGAGTCCCTAGCAAACCACGTGTAAGTTCAAGAGTCCAAAAGCTGAAGAACTTGGGGTCTGTTGTGCAAGGGCAGGAAGCATCCAGCACAGAAGAAAGACGAAGGTTGGAAGACGAAGGTTGGAAGACTCAGCAAGTCTGCTCACTCCACCTTCTTCTGCCTGCTTTTTTTCTAGCAGACTGGCAGCTGATTAGATGGTGCCTACCCAGATTGAGGGTGGGTCTGCCTCTCCCAATCCACTGACTCAGATGTTAATCTCCTTTGGCAACACCCTCACAGACACATCCAAGAACAAAACTTTGCATCCTTCAATCCAATCAAGCTGACACTCAATATTAACCATCACAATCTTTTTCCAGGCTCAAAGAACCCCCTTACTTCCTTGAAGATAACTATCCTAGATATTTGGAGGAAAGAAGCTGATTAAATGTATCAAAATTTAACAGAAAATCCCTGCTTTCCTACAGAAAATTTGCATTAAGCAAGCAAAAAACTCTCTGATCAGTGGAACTATCCCATAAATACCCTAAAGGAATGGCAGAAAGAGTAATGGGGGATACTTTTGAGGAGGTGTGATAAGTCTTTCCAGCATCCTTTAAATATTACCATTGAGGTGCCTCCTGTGTTGTGAATCTTCACTGTCGTCTTCCTTGTGAGTGTTGGGACACCCACAGGACATGATGCCTAGCTACAGCTGGCAGAAACACATTGCGCACCCAGGGAATGTTTCTGTCCCTAAAACCTGGGATCTGGATCATTTGCAGAATCAGATTCACTTGCCTTCCCTGATAGTGAGCTGAAATCCTAATGCACATAGGAAGAGTATATTTATAAGACAATGTCAAAATACGATCAAAACTACTTCTATTAGTTTTCAATTGCTGCCATAAAAATGTACTATAAATGTAACTGCTAAAAACAACACCTATTTATTGCCTCACTGTTCTGTAGCTCAGATGTCCAGGGGGCTTGACTGGTTTCTCTGCTTAGGGTCTTACTAGATATTGTCCAGCCTGGGCTCTTAGCTAGAGGCCTGGGGGAGCGCCCACTTCCAGGCTCATTCAGGTTGCTGACTGAACTTAGCTGCTTGGAGCTGCAGAGCAGAGATCCCACTTTTCTTGCTGGCTGGCCAGTAGGCAGCTATCTATCCCTAGGGGCCAGCCCCATGTATTACCTGGCCTCCCCTTCAAACTGGCAACAACATGGCAAGATCCCTCCTAACTTTCCAATCTGACTTTTCCTTCTGCCCTATCTCGTCTGTCTTCAGCCGGAGAAAGTTCTCTGCTTTTAAAAGTTCATGTGATTAGATTGAGTTACCTTGAAGAATCCAACATAATCTTCCTATGGGAAGGTCCATACCCTGAATCACATTTGCTAAGTCCCTTTTGCTGTGTAATGTAACATATTCACAGGTGCAAGGGATGAGGGTGTGGGCGACCTTGGGGAGTCATTCTGCCTACTCCAGAAACAATACTGTCTCCCAATTGACATCTTTGTTTCGTGTTTTAGGGATGAATTTTCATATTAATGAAAAGGTTTCATAAATGCCCGTTACCAAACTAGCTTATTCACAGAAATTTCTGAGAATAGATGAATAAATCACCCATGTTGGTAACAGAGATGAATAGATCTATTGGGGAGATTAGATAGACTTCTTTGAGTTCCCAAGAGCATGATTACACTTACAAACCTTCTTAGCAGATTCGAATTGCTTCTTTCTGATTTTCTCCTGCATCTAAATGCACATGACATGGAGAATCGTGGGGTTTGCTCCTGATTGTGGGGTTGCCATGCTCTGGGGTTTCTCTAGTAGTTTCAGTTCTGCTACAGTCTCTCCAATAGAGTTAAGAGAAACTCTGATTTTCCCAGCTACCATGTTCCTTTAATGATTGCCAGGCAGCTGGCATTGCTGTGGGCAGGCACGGCTGGACATGGATATTCTGGTGCCAGGAGTTAAGCTTTCTGCTGATGTTTCCAACTGTTTTTTGTGTCCTTTTGCTATTTAATGGGCATATTACCCAGGAAATTGATAACTGACCATTTCAGATGTGTTGCTGGGAACTAGAGTTTTTGATGATTGTGCCAGTTGTTTATTTGTGCTAACACTATGCACAATAGGGTGTTTGCCTCAATCTTCCTTCTTGCTCAGAGTGATGAGTTTGGTTGCTCTTTAGTGGAGTTTAAGAAGGTTATCTCCAGAACCCAGTACTTCAAATGTATCACTATGTTCTTCTGAGATGTGTATTCCAAAGTTGCTAATTAGGGCTTCTTAGGCTATCATAAATAGCAGGTGTTGGTAACACACCTGCAAAGAATATTTGATATGTTTGTAAATACACATATTTATCTGAGCACCAACTAAAAAAGAATGTGGAAAGCGTTAATCCTTTTAAATGCAAAAATGTTAAACTGGATCTGCATACGAAAAAGTTTTTATTATAATACTGTACTAAAATTTATATACCTTTCCTGAAGAACATTTTTCGCCTGAAATTAAAACAAGGAGGATTTTTAGAAAACATTTAAACATCTGAGAATATGGCTAAAATTTAACCACGGAGTCTAATATGTCCATGATGACTTTTAATTATTTTGATAGAATTGGTGAGTCATGCCAACACCATTAAAAAAAGAAACATATGAAATCTTTTTAAGCTAATATGTTCTATCAATTAATTTAAAATAGTGGAATTAGCTATGCATATATGCCCAGACCTAGAAAGATACACATTCGCTTATGGAACATTGTGTTTGAGAGTTTGGAACATATCAATTTTATATTAATTGTGAATTACTCTTTGGACAGGCAACCCACCAACAAATATCCACCAGCCCCTCATTTTGAAAAGTTAGAAAAAAAACAAGGAAACATTATCTAAAGGAAGAATTAGGTCAATCAAAGCCTTCACAGGAATTCATAACGGGATTAAGAATTAAGATTGGTTCTTCAAGCTTAGCTTTAGCCAAGGAAGGAGAAGAAAGAATTCAAAGAATTCTGTCCAGAGCATAAGAAGAGATTAGAAAATTAGAGACCTATGCTGATTGAGCTGAACTTTCCTAGTGGTCTTTGACATTGGCCTTCAGCCCACACCACTCTCAAAAGAATGATCCAGCAAATATGAAAATTACAGCCAAACATGAGGAAAACCTTCTGGACACACACAAAAATAACCATGTAAAAGAATACTGCAAAATTACATGAAAATAAATGTAAGGTAAACTCCATACGGTTGAAAGAAAAATGTATTCTTATCTCAACCCTATTTGTCATATTAACACTTATAGCGTAGTTAGAGGTCTTGTGAATTTACATTGCAACTCTCTGTTTCTAGAGTTTATCACTCCACCATAAACTGGCTGAGCACTAAAATGTGGCAAATAGATTTCACAGCAGGTGTGAATGTGTGTGTGCAGAGATTTATGGGATTCAAAGAGGGGGCAATGTCCACAATTTGAATTGAGCAAGTCAAATAACAAAATAAAAAACTCCCCTTTCTGCCCACATCCAAGCCTCCATCCCACAAATGACTATGCTTCCAGCAGTGGTACCTGTGCTACAGGTGAGTGGATCACGCTTACAGCCATGGAGAGCTTGGCTGGCCTTGTTTGCCAGCTGCTCCAGGAACCTTTCCTGCCCTCCTTTCCTTTCAGCTTTTTGGCACTACTTCCCATCACCTCCTTCTTCTGCCATGGCCTAATCAGATACCTTTCCAGGTACAATCAATTGTTAAGAAGATCTGAGTCTCGTGGTAGCAGGAACGACCTCCCAAAGATGCCCGCACCCTAACCCTAGGACCTGGGATATGATTCTTTCATGGCAAAGGGGCTTTGAAGGTGTAATTGATATTTCATCAATATTATTAGAAACATTAATAGGTAGGCCAGGCACAGTGGCTCATGTTTATAATCCCAGCATTTTAGGAGGCTGAGGTGGGAGCATCACTTGAGCCCAGGAGTTTAAGACCAGCCTAGGCAATATAGTGTGACATCCCATCTCTTCAAAAAAATTAAAAACAAAACTACCTGGGCATGATGGCACATGCTTGTACTCCCAGCTACTCGGGATGCTGAGGTAGGAGGATCTCTTGAGCCACAGAGACAGAGGCTGCAGTGATCCAAGATTGCGCCACTGCACTCCAGCCTGGGTGACAAAGTAACACTCCATCTCAAAAAAAAAAAAAAAAAAGAAAAATATATTAATAAGCAGACTATCCTGGATAACCCAATAATAATATATTGGGCCCAATATAATCACAGAAGCACTTAAAAGCAGAGAACGTTCCCTGGCTAGAAGTAACACAGAAGCAGGAGAGATTTGAAGCAGCAAAAAGACTCAATGCACTTTTGCTGGTTCTGAGTATTAGGGACATGTGTATGATGGCCAGAGACAGGACTCACTGAAAGGAGGAAAAGAAACAAGGATCGCCTCCGGGAGCAGAGACCAGGGACAGGAAGGAAGTGGGGACTTCAGCCCTACAATCATAAGGAGCTGAATTTGACCAAAACTCCTCAATGAAACGGAAGCAGAAGCTGCCCCAGGTCCTCCAGTGAGGAACGCAGCCCTGCTGATCTCTTGATTTTGAGCCTAGTCTCCTGTCCAAACTCGACTACAGAACTTGAGATAACAAATGGGTATTGTTTCAGCAGCTATATTTATGGTAATTTGTGGACAACTAAGACATTAACATTTGAAGAATGATAGAAAACTTTCCAACATTTCTGGGGTTGTCCACTTTGGATGGTGCACCTGGTTTCAGGTTCTAATGTATGCTTAATTAATGATAACCAGCTTTATTGATCTTTTCTCTCTTCTTCTAGTTTGTCATACTTCTTTAATGTGGATGGTGGGATAGAGTCCCTTTTTAAAAATTTTCCACCCCCAACTCAGAAACAAATAAGGCATCTGTAGGAAAGAGCTGTGGCTGAAGCATGGGGACATGAAAGGCTGATGTCATGTCCCAGACTAGAAGACAGTCTCCAGGGATTCCTGCCCTTGGGAATTCAAACTTATTTAGGCTCCTCCAATAATGAGTGAGTGTTAGGCTGCGTGACCAAGAGAATCCAGCTGAAGTAATGGCCTGGGACTCCCAAATCTAGGTCAAAGGCTGGGCCTTGCTCCATCTCTCAGGTTGCTTGCTCTGTGAGATGCCAGCCCTCATGTCTGGAGCATGCTCAAACTTTCTAGGGTGAGGTCCTCTGGAGGAAGTACCAAGGCCTCTCAACAACAGCTGTGTGTGCACTATCTTGGAAGCAGCCCCTCCAGCCCCAGTCACACTTTCAGATGAGTCTGCCCTCCCTGCAGATAGCTTGACTGCAATTTCAGGAGACAGCCCAAGCCAGAAGCACTCAGCCAAGCCACTCCTGGGCTCCTAACCTGTGGATACTGCATGAGGTAATAAATGTTTGTCGTTTTATGCTGCTGTATTTGGAACAATCTGTTACATAACAATAGATGAATAATGCAGCTTAGTATTTTGGAAATAATAACAACAAAATCTTAACATTTTATGATAGGCATTTCTGTTCCTCAAAGTGTCCCCACCATCCTGTTAACTGGGAATCCCACCTCATCCCATGTGGCCCCCTCCCTTGTGTCCTCTGGTTCCTCTTTGCTGCCAAAACAATTTACAGTTCTGCGCCACACAATCTCATGTCAGTTGTCACCTTCAAGCCACTGGAGGGTTACACGGGCTCATCCCAAACCCATCCAGGGCCTCAGGAGACAACTAGGTGTTTCCAAAGACAGAAACGACTTTCCTCACAGGACAGCAATTTTTTACGGCTGTCATTTCTGTTCATACATAATGCTGTTACTCTGTGCTCAATAAGTGAAAATGGAGAATTATAGCCAATCCCTTCATACACCTCCCGCATCCCCACCGAGGTCAGCATACCGTGGGTCACTAATGAACATTTGGAGCATATTCTCATTTACACTAAGCCCATCTTCTTAACTTTTTCTCATGAGTCCTATTTTCAAAAACTTTGACAAGTTTGATTAGTTCCTCTCAAATGTCTCTCAAATTTTTCTATGGGAATCAAATAGGATAAAATGAAATTAGAAATTGTCCTTCTGAAAAATGTATGCTAAAATGGACTATAGCAGGAAGCTACCTCCCACCAAATAAAATTCGACAGTGTTATCCAACTTAGTCACCTATACTATTCATAAAAATATTGGTTTAGAAAGACTCTTGGGTGTTTGTAGAACTGAATCAAACCTCTAAGGACAAGCATTTATTGCCACTAATCACCAAAAGAATATGGCAGAGGTTTGATCTAAAACAGAAGTATCAGAAGCACTTAAGCTATCACATATGACTTCCTGAGTGAATGTTCAAAGGGGCTGCTATTTATTTGGGCCACTATTTGCTTTGCAGGTGTTTGCTTTTGTTTCTCAAGCCTAGGCTTCAAAGTAACATCTGCCCTTGGCCAGGTGCGGTGGCTTACACCTATAATCCCAGCACTTTGGGAGGCCAAGGCAGGCGGATCACTTGAGGTGAGAAGTTTGAGACCCGCCTGGTCAACATGGTGAAACCCCAACTATACTAAAAAATACAAAAATTAGCCAGGTGTGGTGGTGCACGCCTGTAATCCTGACTATTTGGGAGGCTGAGGCAGGAGAGTCGATTGAACCCAGGAGGCGGAGGCTGCAGTGAGCCGAGATTGTGCCATTGCGCTCAAGTCTGGGCAACAGGGTAAGACTCCATTTCAAAACAGCAACAACAACAACTACAACAACAAAACAAAAAAACAAAAAACACCTGCCCTGGAAACACTTTTTATCCAGGCCCATAATTTAAGTTTCTATTCTCTCACATTTTTACTTACTCCTGCTTGATTTTTAATCTATCACAAAAGTATATTATTTCAGTTCCATGTGCTATTTTGAGAAAAAAGGAAGTAAAATTTCGATTCTCCTCTATTACTTGCCTTGTCGTATACAAATAAATGATAAACCCTTTAGATATTAGAATTTAAAAATGTTTTTCCATTGCCTGCAATGCCCCTGAAGGTTGAATTTCCTTTTTTGCCTATTTTTACAAACTTATGCTATTTTCCAGCCTGTTTTCTTAATGATCTGGTCTGATTTCCACTTCTTATGGCTTTCTAATTTGCATTTCAGATGTCTGGATGGTTCTTACCTAATTAAGAATCATCTAGTGGAACTCAGCAACTTCTACGATAAAAAGGTCCTGGGGTGCACTGGGGTCATCACCAGGAGCCTAGGAGATGCCAATTATTATATGAAAAGAAGCTTTATTAGGCCCTGAAAGTAGCATTTGAGGCATCATGAAAACATAAGCTCACGTACTTAACTAGGCTGTAAAGAGGAGAACACATGTTTTAGATCCTCCTTAGATGTTTCAGGCTCTTTGTCCATTGGTCTCTAACCAGGACTGGGGGCTCCTTCCTCCCTCAAATGGGAGGAAACTCTGGTAAGATGGGAGAACCACTTGTTGTCAGGGCCTCATAACAATCTGTGGCAGGTTCACATCGAGTTACTATGTCAGGAATAATGAGTCCCTTGGTGCCCAGGAACAAAGTGACAGTGGCTAATGAGGCAGAACAGTGTATGTGATGAAGCAATGACATTTTTTTGAAGTCAGCAATCTGAGGTAGAGATCAATAAGTGTTTTCCAGGGTTAATTCACTGGTCACCATTACTGACATGCTATTAGAGATAGAGATGAACTCAGGGGTTCAGGAGTGAAGCTTAATCCAGATAAGTGTTAAGGACATCAGATGTTTATTTCAATAATCCAAAACATCGCAGCCTTAGTCCTAACCCACCCTCTTTAGGGATCCCACACACTTCAATCAATGTTGCCTGGCCTATGTCCGTCTGAATCCTCTCCTAGCCTGGATCCAAGATTCCATCCTCCTTGACTGTGTCTAAGAGGAAAGGCTTTCATCTACCTGCACTTACATGGGTTTCAGGGTTGAGTGACTTCTATTTCCATTTCTTTGGGAAAATGGTGACTGGGCAACTCACTGCTGTCTGTAATGGATATTGTATTATAGTGTGGGTTGTATTGTGGATATATCAGATAAAGTTTAGAATGTCGGGCTTTTGTCTTGCCTTTTTCATGGACTCAGGGTTTGCATCAAATTGAGTCTTTTCATCTCTCTGTGCCTTAGTTTATCTATCTGTCAAATAGGAATAACAACAATCACCTCGTAGTCACTGTTGGAACTCATGCAATGATAATATTTATTGAGCCCTTATTACTCTCCAATCAATGAGAACATGTTTCTTGTGCACCATCAGTTATATCATGTGACAGTCCAGATAGGTAGGTACCGTTGTTACTATCACCCCCAGACAATGTGGGAATACAGTTAGAGTACTTTGGGTCTTCTGTTTTCCATGTAATTCCTTTGCAGGTCCTGTATTCTTGAAGTATTTTCTCCTATAATCTTTGAGTCTATTTGTATCATATTGAAAAAAAAAAATCTTTAAGTGCCTTGATTAACAAATGACTCTTAACCCCAATTATAGCATATGGATGACAAGGCAATGCTGCAAAAGAGTATGCAACTTACAATTGTCTGAATTCAGGCCTAAAACTTGCCTCGTGACCCTGTAGCCTGCGAAATAGCAGGAACAGGGCCCAGTTACTTGTGTAAAAAGAAAAATGGGCTACTGCATGACTTTAAGGATAAAGGAAACTATCTGAGCATATAAGCAATTGCTGAACTGTTTGAGAGTGAGATATGTAGATAAAGATATTGAGAACTGAGGTAAACAACTGATCAATATCCTTGTTTTTTAGAAGAGTTATTTTATTAATTATACCTCGTGAAAAGTCAACAATGGTCTGAACTTTAAGGCCAATGGTAAAAAAGAGGAAAGAAAAACTTAATCTAAATCAAGGTGAATAGGCAAAAATGTTTCCAATTCAAGAGGGTGCTGATAAGTTATCAATAAGGGGAATTTAAAGTGAGAAATGTCAACAGTCATAACACATTGTTCTAAAAGGTAAATTTAACCTAAAGAGTTTTTTTAAAGTGTTATTTTTTTCATTCAAATTTCTTGAGCTTAGAAAAATGGGGGAAGGAAGAGAGAGAGAATGCGTGTAAGAGGATTAAAAGGCAAAGTGTTTTAAGAATTAACCATGGATGTGCATAAGGTCATTTAAAAATGAAAAGGCTCAGTATTAGAAGTTTTGATTTCATGACTCTGGTTTTGCTCCAGCTCCTGAAAGAGGGCCCTATGCCAATTCTTCCCGGACTGATGACTCCATTGGTTCCAAGCTAGGATGTTTCTCATTTAGAAGCTCTTCCCCCGAAGCCAACAGTTCAATAGTTTTTATCCTGTTAGAACTGGTATTTATTAGAGAAAAGCAAAGTCCTCTAAGTTGGAATGGGAGACATTTGAGGGACGCATTTAAAGATGAAATAAGGACTAAAACCCAACCAGCAAGATGCAGAACCAGATATTCTTGACAGAAAAAGATAGATTGCACAAATAAATCTAGATTTCAAATAGCAATTACAAATCAGTGGTGCTGTTGATCCAGTGTATCAACTATAACTAAAAACTTCAGACATTCATTTTAGAGTTGTTAGAAAAATAACAAAATATATAAAAACAAATAGCAGTATTATTTTAAGAAACCAAGTAAAATTTGTTTTATCACTTAGTTTTCAGTAAAATGACGTGCTTGGAATATGAAAGCAACAACCAGGTTGTAGAAGTTGAAGGAATTATTGATTATAGTATTTCAATAGAAATGGAATCATGAGTCAAAAAGAGAATCAAATATATGCAGCTATTGGCTGCACTCCGGGTAGAGGGGAACATTACGATGATGATTTGGCCTTTCCCGGGCACAAAAGGGCAGGACAGGATAGACCATATGGTTTCCTCCTGACCTTTAATGTTTCTATGTAACTCTGTATTAACAAGGCAACAGCCAGTCTAAGGAGATAATGCCATCTGGTGCCACGGAGATATGAAGCAGGATAATCTATTAGATAGATAATAAAGGAAAGGCTGTTGGAATTACACCCAACTGCCTGGGAACTATAAAAAACCATGTGCAGGAACTGGGTTTGACACTGAACTAATTGAGACTGGGAAAAACACATCCATGCAAGTTGCTAAAACTCTGCTTCTGTTAAAGCAGAAAGATCAAAATTTTCTATTGGATCATTTTTATAACAGTGAAAAATAAAAATGTTATTTGCTTTCAGAAATGATAATCATTGTCTTATGGCTATACATGAAATATGTTAAGCAATCCAAATGTAATTAGAGAAGTGAGCTTAGCTTCCATGCCACTGTCCTGAGTTAACACAGAATATGCAAATTGCACTGAAAGGGATTCCAACAGGGTTTTTCCACTGAGGCTCAAACTTGAGATCATTACATAGAGAGCTTGAAAATTCTCAAGAAGCATTTTGGGGCAAGGGAAGAAGGCGGGTTTGCTAAGAGGGAGGCGTTGTTTTCCATCTGCAACAAGCTGTCATATTTTGAAGGTGTTCTATAAACAAGAGTGAAGTATTTAGGAAAACAGATTTACTGGAATATTCCCAAGGATTTGGGAGTTTATCTAAGCTAGTAAACAAACAAAAGGTCCCTGGTTCTGAGGCTGATAAAGAAGGCCATGCACAGAACCTGGTATTTTCCCTCACACCCTGGGCCTCCTGCCATTAGTGCCTGGGAACGAACTGGCTGGGCAGGTTTTCCAGATCCCTCTAAACATTCCTAAATGACTGCACTCCCCAAATTACAGTCCTCAGGGGTCTCGTTTCATTTTCTGAGAATTGGTAACAGGCCACCGTGGCTGATGAGATGAGCAGGGTATCCAAGCAACTATTGTGCAGTTGATGAATGAAGGGAGCACGACGCTGGATGCACTGGTGCTCCAGGTGACTGTCTTAAACCAGAGTTTAAGGTTCCCAGGTGCTCCAGTTGACTGTCTTAAACCAGCAGAGCCTGGAGAAGTTTGCCTCAGAGCTGCCTAGATTCCATCTGAAAATCATCTCATCATCTCTAATTACCACCAGGTACTCGGAGGTTTATCTTAATCCTATGTGTTCAGCCGAGGGCCCTGAGATCTTGACCGAGGGTCCCTGATTAAATGCCCCTATGACTAAGGCACAGAGCTTGTCTGCAAAATGGTAATAAATGTCATTCATTCTTTTAGTTAACAAATGTTTATTGGCATCTGCTATGTTCTAATCACTATTTTAAATGCTTAGTTTATACCAGTAAGATAAAAACAAAAAGCATGCATAGGTCTCTACCTCCTAGAACTTACTTTCCAGCAATGAAAAACAGACAATGAAAAAAAACCTACATTAAATGAACATATTGTCTATGTTATGGGTTGGATTTTGTTCCCTAAAGAGAGAAATGTTGATGTCCTAACATATACATATAACATAGCTCCTTTTTTGAAATGGGGTCTTTGCAGAGGTAATCAAGTTAAAATGAAATCATTAGTGTGGATCCTCACGCAATATATTTGGTGTCCTTATAAAAAGGGACATTTGGATGCAGACACAGATGTGTATTGAGGGAAGACAACATGAAGACACAGGAAAAATGCCATGTGCAAGCCAAGGATTGCTGGTGACCCGCAGGAGCCGAGGAAAGGGGCCCAGAACAGATTCTTCCTCGCAGCCTCAGAAGAAACTGGCTTTCATTTTAGACTTCGAGCCTCCAAATCTGTGAGACAAAAATTTCTGTTGTTGAAGCTGCTCGGTTTGTTGGCACTTTATCAGGCAGCCCTAGGAAACTAGCACCACATGGTGTCTGTTAAGGGTTGGTGTCTCCCAAAATTCATAGACTGAAGTCCTAATTCCCCAGGACCTCTGAATGCAACCTTATTTGGAAACAAGGTCATTGCAGATAGAATCACTTGAGTAAAGATGAAGTCCTATTGGAGTAGCATGGGCACGTGATCTAACATGACTGGTGTCCTTATAAAAGTGGGAAATTGAAACACAGACACACAACAGCAGGAAAATGCCACGTGAAGATGAAGATGGAGGTCAGAGTGACGCATCTAATAGCCAAGGAAGGCCAAAACTTTCCAGCAACTTCCAGAAGCTGGGACAGAGACCAGAAACAGCTTCTCCTCCACAGCCTTTGGAAGGAACCAGCCCTGGTGACACCTTGATCTCAGACTCCCGGCCTCCAAATCTATGAGACATGCATTTCCATCCTTTAAGCACCTCCAGTCTGTGGTGCTTTGTTACAACAGCCCTAGAGAACTAAGGCAGCATACTGGAAGGTGACAAATTGAAAAGAAAAGACACACTTGAGGTGGTCAAGAGGAACTGCGAGGCTGAAGGCAGTGGGGAGGACCCGGTGTGGGGTGGAACAGATCTTTGTGGACAGCCCTGAAAAGGGGGTGTCGAACAAAGACTTGGGGACATGCAGGAAACCAGGTAAGTGAATATTTGGGGGAAGGTTATTCCTGCAGAGGAAATGGCAAGTGTGAAGGCATGAGGCAGGAGCGTGCCTGGTTTAATTGAGAAACAGCAGGGGGTCAATCCAAAGAAGAGGAGCAGGAGATGAGGTCAGGGAGGTAACAGTGGAACCAGGTCATACATGGGCTTCTACCTTGAGTGAACAGGCACCCATACGAGGTTTTGAGAAAAAAAATGAAGCAGTCTTGGTTATGTTTTAAAAGAACACTTGTATGCTGTGTTGAGAATAGGTTATAGGGGAGCAAAGAGAGAGATAGGAAAACCAGTTAGGAGGTTCCCGCAGTGGCCCATGTGCCAATGAAGATGGTTCAGACCAGAGAATGGTTCAGACCTGCCTCAGAGGAGGTAATGAGAAGAGAATTCTGGACAAATGGTGAATGTGTGGCCCAAAGTCTTTCCTGGAAGGTCAGATGCACCTAGGACAACAAGAAAAAGTCAAGGTGACTCCTGTGTGTCTGCCCTGGGCCACTGGGAAGATGGAGTTGCTGTCACCTGAGATAAGAATGACTGTGCCGTGGCAGGTTTTGTGGGTGCAGCTCAGGAATTCAGAGCTCGGCATATTGAATTGAGGTCTAGTCAACATCCGGCAGCTGCTGGCTAAGTACTTGCGTATACAAGATTGGAGTCTGAGGGTGGGGGTCTGGGATGGAGATATGAAATTGGGTCATCATCATATATCCTGTGTGTAAAGTCAGCATTCAGGATGGCATGGACGGAGAAGAGAAGTCTCTTCCATCATTTTTCAAGCACAAAGTCAAAGGGGGCCTACACTGTGGTGTGTCAAGGAAAGGGCATAGTTCCAATCCCTTGTTTTTGCACAGTGGCGCTTTCTACACCTGAACTGTGCTGGTCACGTCCAACAGCCCCTTTCTATTCACTGTATGGACTGCCAGCTCCTAGGGCCACCAGGCTCTTGGCTTCAGTCTTCGTTCTGGGGTGTTTGTCGTCACGGGAGCCATGCGAGCCTCCCTCAGTGGACAGAAGCAAGTCCAAATCCATCCTGGCAACACTAAGATTGTTTTCTAGACCAGATAGAATTGTGATGGGATTTCCAAGAACAAACTTACCTACCAGGTGATTCCTCCAATCTCCAGGGCCAGCCTCAGAAGGCAGAATGGCTGGGCAGTTCCAGTTGGATGCCCCCATCCCAGTCTCCACAAGCAAGGTGACTGCAGCATTCCCAGGCCAGCAAGGACGCTTGGCAGCCGGCACTTCTCCCCTTGAAGCAGAGGCCATGGGCTTGCTGTGCCTTCCTGGCCCCAGGGGCACTCAGGGGCAGCCTATTCAAATGCACAGCAATATGTTTCACTGTCTCCAGAGGGTTGCTGAAATCCTACAGAACCTATAAGAAGGCACTTAGCATATTTTGTATTTATAGAGAGGCTTTCTACCAACAATCTGTGCAGCACAGGTCTCATTTCATTAATCCTCGCAGCAGGGGTGTAGATGGTTGGGAACAATTGTCAATTTTACCTAATGTTGAGACAGAGCTGCAGAGAGGTTAAATGACTTGCCTAAGGCTACATGATGAGACAGTACCAGAGTTAAGATTAGAGCCCTGGAATCTTGATTTCTGGTCTACTATCTTACACCTTTCTTCAGAAATAGCATAATAAAAAGTACACTAAATTTGAGAGTTTAATTTTCTTTGTGACATTCAGCATGTCACTTAACTTCTCCCTGCCCCAGTGTCTGAATCCATAAAATGGGGATAATAATACTTGTCCTATAGCTTGTCACAGAAATATTATGAATATTAATCTTTTTAGTGATTAGACCGTTTGGAAATAGCTGCCATATAAATTCAAGGTTTAAGTTAAGGTCACAGACAACTACGTGTATATTATCAAATGAAATAGAGAAATGCATTGATTTTATTTCAATGGTAGTAAAATATATATAACAATGATAGCAAGGTTTTTGAAGATATTCATTTGATTTACCAACATGGTGTTGATTTTCTAATGATTATATGACGGTATTGCAAAATGGCTTAAATTTTTAACGTCTAATCTTTTTCCAAAACCATCTTCCCAAACGCTTAGTTTTCTGTAAGTGGTAGAACCTGATTTATTTTTCAGATAAAATATACTAGGTTTACTTGTTTTGTGAAATCACATTTGTAATAAAAGGAAACAAAGGAAGAACATGGGAAAGGTTTTGCAATTTAGTTCCTTTCCCCCATATCTTTGCTCAAAGTCCAATATCCCCTGTAACTACTAAAATGGTGGTGAAATTTGGATTTATTTCCCACTTCCCAGGTCTGGTCTAGTCCTCCACATTATCCTGAGCAAAGTACTCAAGAGTTAATGGAGTCCATGGTAGAGTGTTTGCTTCTTCTGTTTGAAATCAAACATCTGATCTTTATCTGCGGTGACAGGTTTAATGCCTTTCTCCTCTGACAAATTTTCAGTTGAAGAGGAATGCAAACACTGGTATCGGGACAGTTGTATAAAGGCCTAATCTGAGCAAGCCAATATTGGCAGTTTGATCCCTAATGAACAGCAGAACCCTGAAGGGGCCCCACTTGCCAGAAGAGAAAAAAACAAAACAAAAAACATCGAAGCAGAAACCTCTGTATACTTTTTCCAGCACCTCCATGGCTGTGCTTGGATCTGGCAGGGGAGAGGCATAACAGGGAATTTTAGCTCAGAAGTGTCGGCATTCTCCTTTACCCCTCCCAGGGATGGAGGGCACGCAGTCATTCAGGAAGCAAATGAAACAGGAGAGAGAACCAGGTCAAAGAAGGCCTCAAGAACTAACTGGGTTTTCCCCTGACCCTTAGAGGGCTCTGCCATGTGAAAAGTGCTGAATTCTGTGTTCCTCTTTGGGAACCTAATACTCTGAACAGTGAATGTGCCTACCATGTTTAGGCCTAATGTATTAATGAACTTGGCTGACTTGGGGAACTTTCCAGAGAGTACTTTAAACTTCCCTATCGGGCAACATGAGGGTATCCAGAGATCCAGAGAGGCTCCTCAGGAAAGGGAGAAAGGGGAACTTGCTACAGAACTAGAATATTCCAAGCACGCCTGAGATAGGCCCAGTGCCGTCAAATATTGTATTTGATATGTGGGGAATTTATCACTATCATGATAAATGGGAATGTTTTAAGTCAATGTATCCAATTCTTTTTGTTTGTTTGTTTGTTTTTGAGACAGAGTCTCTGTCTGTCACCCAGGCTAGAGTGCAGTGGTGTGATCTCCACTCATTGCAACTTCGACCTCCCGGGTTCAAGCAATTCTCCTGCCTCAGCCTCCTGAGTAGCTGGGATTACAGGCGCACACCACCACGCCCAGCTAAGTTTTGTATTTTTAATAGAGATGGGGTTTCACCATGTTGCTCAGGCTGGCCTCGAGCTCCTCAGCTCAAAGTGATCCACCCGCCTCGGCCTCCCAAAGTGCTGGGATTACTGCCGTGAGGCACCGCACACGGATGAGTCAATTCTTTTCTATTGCATTAAAATTCATGTGATATAGAAGAAACTTGAAAGAAAATAGATGGTAGGAATTTCTGACTGTGACTGGCATATACAATTCTGTAGAGAAAACTTACATCCTAACCTCTTGTTGCCCTGATACAGTATGAACCAATATAACCATTAGTACCACATAAAATTGAAACTAAAATTTGAAAAAATATTTTGTATATAGTCTAAAATATAGTATGGTCTTTGATATTTGTTCATTGGTGGCATGACTTTTGCCTTTCTTGTTCTTCCCCCCTCCTCCATCAATCACTTACATTTTAGCTATTATTTATTGAATGTTTACATATTCATTAAATGCTCAGTATGTGCAAAGTGAACTGTTTAGCTCTATTAGGAAGGAAGACAAAGATGGGTGAGAAATGGGAAAAAATTAGACTTTGACCAGAGTCTTCTAATGAAGCCAATGCATTTTGATCACAGAGCTCTTAGATAAGATTCCTCTGGTTGGTGGAAACCCATAGACCTGATGGTCATTCAAACTCATTTCCAACTGATGGGCTTCTGGCTCCCTCTGCACCTGTGACTTTGGAGTATTGTCACAGGCGTATACCTGTGTATTGTATTTGGCATATACCTTCTCAGGGAGTCTTGGATCTTAGTTGGAGTAAGAAGTAAATTCTAAAGTCTTTTTTTTTTTTTGTAATAATGGCAAGCTGACCCTTCGTCTAATCTAATCACACCTCACATCAGGTTAATTTGTAAACCAATCTTTTTACATTATTAATCACAGAAAACTAGATTTAGTACCATGCAGCTTGGTTAATCCTCCTACAACTCAGCCTGTCAAACCTCAGGCCCTCTCTATTCCTCCATTGTGTTCTCTGGAGCTCAGAATCCACCTTAGTGGAGTCTAGGGAACCACAACCACTGCAGAGAAGTCAGATCCATCGTCCTTGAAGACTGACCCTCCAGCTTCTTTTTGTGGCCCTGTGTTGAGCTTGTTCACGTGTCTGAAGAACACAAGACCTCTTGCTGAGGCAGCGGCTTTGGTAAGCAAACGCCTTCAACTCAACTCGGGTCAGATTAAGACGTTCTCAGGAAGCAAGAGAATTCCTGTTCTGGATGAGTGTTTTCAGCACCGCCTGCAGGTCGGGTGGCGTAGGCAGAGGAGCCATGGCTGAGGACTTCCTGTGGTGTGGCCTGGTGTGTCCTCATCCAGATGTGCCTTTCTTTGGGATGTGAACTGCAAGGTCTGCACCCTGGCTGCTTATCCAATGGATGTTGTGTCTCCTCTGTGTTCACAAGTGGTGTGGTCTGGGGGCCCCCTACACAACCTGCTTGACTGAATGTATTCTTCAACTTACTGCTCCCTGCAACTAAGCTGCCCCTGAACAGGGGTCTCAAATCAAGGATTATATTTTTCCTTATCTTATAGACCTCAAATACTGGAGGCAGACAGGTGTCTTCTTTGCTCCCTATTTAACTTAAGATCATTTCTCCTACTTCAAACTCCTGTCTTATTGGAGACACCGGTTATTGGCCATCATGTTTGCAGTCATCCTCCAAACCCCCAGGAACTCCTCTCACTCATTAATGGATTTAGGACTTGGAACACTCATTTTCTCTCCATGATGGCAACTGTCATCATGGGTGGCAGCTTGAGCATTCGTCCACATAGCTAACTCCCCATGCTCACCTTTCCTGGCTCGACCCTCAGCTAAACCATCTTTTTATTCTATTTGCTCAGCCAGCCAGTCACATGGGCCTGTTTGAAGCTGTGTAATTTCTGGTAACTTCACTACCTTAGAAATCTTGCCTCTAGGGATTCTCTTCTCTGACATACTCCTCTTGACTGTTCTCCAACAGCACCCTGACCTCCGTGGAGGCTCCGCACCTGTCTACTGACCACAGTGGTTTTCTCCACCAGCAAGTCCTCTTCACACCCTCACTTCTCTCTTTATCCACCTTATTTTCTGTGCACCTTAAAATCATCCTTAATATCCCTGCTGCATTCTTCCTTGGAAGCAATATTAGTACTCTAAAAGCTCTCTACCTAAATATTGCTGAAGACAAAAATCATTTAACCATGCAAACTGGACTCACGTTAAATTTACAACAAATCTTAAAGGGCACTCAGAACCATCAGAGGACCCTACAATGCCTTCTAGTCTCTGCAATGATGATTTTACAATTTACTCTTTCCTCCAGCCTAACACCCATTTCCCTGTACACCACCAGCTCATGACCTTGTTGCATATCAGAGAGAAAACAAGGCTCCTCGGAGAAGTTGTGCCTGCCTTTCCTCCACCAAACCCAAGCCCGTCTTGCTGTACAATATATGTGATTTCAACCAGTTTTAAGTGTGCAATTCAGTGGTGTTTTATTCATCTCTGGAGCTTTTTCTCTTCCCTGAAACTCTGTACCCATTAAGCAGCAGCTTCTTACTTTCTTCTCCTCCCAGGCCCTGGCAACCAGCATTCCACTCTATGAATTTTCCTACTCTAGAAATCATATATAGGTGAAATCATAAAGTATTTGTGCCTTTATGTCCAGCTTATTTCACTTAGCATAATGTCCTCAAGGTTTATCCACACTGTAAAAGTGCTTTCTTAAATAGGAAGAATAAGGGTGAAAGAAGAAAGAAAAATGATAAAAGAGTCACAGAGAATTTAAACCTTCTTTGATAAACATTTATCTTCAAGTAACTCATCCAACCCAAACCTCAACCTAAGCACTCAGGCTGGAATGACACTTGTTTAAGACTTCTAGTTACAGCCCTTCTTCCAGTAAAATGAGCACAGCAGCACCATGCTAACTGCTTTTCTCCCCCTGTTAACTTTCCAAGTGAATTCCTGGTGGCGGTAAAGTGGCTTCACACTACCCTTCAGCTAACAGTATTTCAAATGTTTTCTTTTCTACATCAAGTGTCTTACTTGAATTTTTGATATGCATTTATCTTCCTCTGGTTTTACAGCAGGCCTTTGGACCTGGGTGTAGGAAAGATAAAACAAAGCGTCAAGGGAAATCCTTGGTTCATGGGGCTGCTCCTCAGGCTCTATGAGTCTTTGCCCCAGCTACGTTGGTGCATCTTGAAACTTGAACCACCTAGAAGGAAACCTTACATTACAGGCAAAAATGGAAATGGCCAGAATCTAAAGCACCTGTTTCAGTCCCAAGACCTATATGTCTCCCTGCTTCTGACTTCACCCTTTTGAGCCCTCCTGCTCTAGGCCATTCTTGCTAACTCTTTCAACCTTGCCTGCTGCAAACCCTTCTTTCTGAATGGAAAGATTTCTTCACAGGTTTCCTCTAGAGATTAAAATACATGCTGCGTGTCCTTCCACCACCCCTTAAGTAATGCATTTATTCTTTCCCAGGGCTGCTGGTTCTGCTTTTCATCTATTCCACCTCAATTCCCCCCACTTTCCAAAAATTCAAGGGCCATGAAAAGTTACCATGTTCATTCTTCCTCTCCATCACATCAGGGAGAGAGGTGCACTGGCCACGTCTTTGTTTACTGCACACTTGGCGAGGCCGAGCCAGCTGGAGTTAGAGGTGTGGTGGTGTTGGTGGTTGTGTGCACTATGGGGTGACGTGGGCAGGGTGGCGAGTCCTAGGGAAGGGAGGTCAATGCCCTGGCGTGACTTACAGGGGGTGCCAACTCTAACAAGTGGAGGGGTGGTTCTAAGGTCCTTGGGTTCCAGCTCACTCCTGTGCTCACACTCATTCTTTGAAAACAGAGCCACGACCAGTCTCCAGGGAAACTCCTCTGAGCAGATACAGGCACTGCAGGGAGGGCTTGACAGGCACCTAGAAACTTTGCTGTCCACCCAGAAACATGATCGCTGACCTGCGGCCACAGGAGTGCCGGACCACATGGATTCCAAACAATTACTTTCCTCAGCTGTTAGATTTTCAAATGTGATCTATAGAGTGATGCTGACAGTAGATTTTCTGCCAGCAATAAAGGTGGCCTGATTCACAGAATAATTACTGTATGCAAATGAATGTGATTTTCCTCTGCCCTTTTATGGATGACTCTGCTCTGCCATTCATCAGGGCCACAAATTTCACTTGGGAGGAGACGGATTTAAAGAGACAGGCGCCCCTGGAGCTTTGCAGTGAACTTACTAAATCCAGGCTAAGTGTCTTCATAAATAGACGTGCATATGCTAGAGGGGGCTGCCAGACGCTGACCTTTTTATCTCTGTATCATTGCTTGGAAAACTGTTGAGAGAACATCTTCCTTTGTGCCCTCCCAGGTCTTCTGGGAGCAGTGTCCTGCAGATTCTTATGTCCTGCAAGTCCCATAGACCCTGGGAGCTTCTCTTTCACCTTTCAGGGCAGCCCCTCCTCTGTGGTGAAATGGAGGAGCAGAATGCATTTCCCATATCTGGCTCTGCTTCTGATGAAATAATAGCACAGACAATGAACAAGAAGCGTTGTTTTGCTTGATACTGAAACGTAATGGAAGAAAACACACAGTAAAAGCTGGAGGTGCAATATTCTCTTAAAAAGCTTGGGTTTCACGTCTTTGGTGCTGGAGTCTCTGGCACCTAACGATATCCTGCTGGGTCAATTCATTTCTTCACGAGAGTCTGTGTGCAGTCACCTGTGCACAGGGGGTGGGTCTGCCCTCCTCTACAGCAGTGGAGGTGACGGAATGGTGGAGGTTGTCAGTCCCCAAGGTTGCCACCAGAACACGAGTGCACATTTACAGGGGACCCCCAGAACATGACGTGTTGTTGCCAAATTTCAGTTTCCACATTTGCTCCCAGTGCCCGGTGTGCACCCTCGTCCTTTGAGTGTGGAAGAAAGGGGAGTGTGATTGTTATAAATGGAACAGCCCCACCTGTCAGGGGGCTGTCTTGTTACTCATATTGTAACAATATACTGATGTCAGTACATCTCCAACACACTTTCTTCCACTGTCACTTAGAGAATAAAGGAAAGACACATCAGTGTTTATATGTATACAGGCAGCATACACCATGGTGGGCCATCACAGCCTTTCCCAAATAAATACTGATTAATACTGAAATTTTCTGAGTGCAAAACAGGTGAGCCTGGTCTCCAGGAATTCCTTCAGATGATGCCACTAAGTCTTCCCAGTGGCTCACAGGAGAAGCACAGATGGTTTTTACAGATGCATCAAACCATGACATTATTTTAAAACAAAACTTCAGACCAATCCCTGAGGATGATACCTTTTCTTAGGAAGACCAAATTTTCTTCTCTTCACAAATTATAAGAATGAATAACACCTTTGATTGTAATTTATCTCTTAATTTCATTCTTTAATACCTACTTTGATACAACATAACAATGTTTAAAAGAGATTCAATATTTTATTACAATAAGTTGTAACTCCATTTTAACCTTGTATACTACAGTGATTGCATGTACTGAGAATTTAGAGAGTAGATGGGGAAATATCCAATAGTCCATTTGAGAAATTTTCCCAAGAAAAACTAGTTTTGTTGAAAAAATTATAAATAATATGTTTTATGTTGATTGTACATAGATTTATAAAAATGTATACTTACTTTGTATTTGGTAACAGTCAAAAACTGAAAGATAATTTATACTTGCCAGAGTTGAATGTAAATTGACAATTTTAACATCTGTTTAAAAAAAAATCCTAAAACACAGATAGCAATACTAAAGACCACATGACATTAACAAATGAAAGAGGATTGAGAAGAATACATTTAGAGGCCAAGTGGCTTGGTTAGAATTAATTCTCAACAAGTCTATTTTATTTAGCAGAAATGTCTTTCACCCTCTTTTATGAACTGAACTGTGTCCTCCCCAAAAAAGGTATGTTGAATCCCCAGTCCTTCAGGGTGTGACCTTATTTACAGAGATAATCAAGTTTAAAGGTCATTGGGGGGGGCCCTAATCCAATACGACTGTGAGCTAGTAGAGAGGGGAACTTTGGACCCAGAGATGGATGTGCATACAGGGAGGATGCCATATGAACTTGAAGGCAGAGATGGGGGATGCACCTACAAGCCAGAGGGCACCAAAGATTG